>NC_092424.1:62108708-62260947 GCF_036169615.1 Heliangelus exortis
CTAAGGTTAAGGGTGAGATACTCCATCCACCCAAACACTGAAGGGTGCTGAGCTACTGCCATTTCTGGTCCTTACTAGGAGCTGGTAATGGATTATGGCTCTCTCTTTTTTACATGATTATGCAGACCACTGTTGCAAATTACATTATTTGCATGATGTGGCTTTTCACACATTCAGCCCTCATCCCAGATATCTGCACGGAGGACATCTTTCACAGAAACTAAGCAGCTTGTTTACTGCCAAGGTAAATATCAACCTTGTTGCCTGAGACCCTCTTTGCTTCCTGTCCAGGAGGTGTCTCAGGGAACACCACTATCTCCAAAGCTGAAGTGCTGCAGCCACTTGGGAAATAAGTGTTAAAAAGCCATGACAGTGGTTAAGAGTTGAACTTGTTAATAACAATAAAATGTCCGAACATTTGAAACTGAATATATTCCTCTACGGGAAAAGACACACCTAAGTGCAAGGGCATCCTGAGAGCAAGGACATAAGGACTGGTTTGGAGCTAAAATGGCTCTGTGGCCACCCTGATACCTTGGTGGAGAGATGGTACACAGTGGGTCTCCTTGTTTTGGACTGACTGCATCAGGCTGTCAGGAGGGTTTTGGGGTCAGGCACTGAGAGCCATGGGGGATCCCCAAGCCAAGAGATGGAGGGACAAGGCCCTGGTGGTGAGGTCCTTCCTGACTGCCCTCTGTCAGGGAGCAAGGCATCTGGGGACAGCTGGGGGGACAGCCCCAGCCCAGACACTGGGCACCAGACACAGCCCAGCCAGGGCATGGGCTGAGGATAGGCTGGGACACGGGCTTGCAGGGGGAGCTGCATCAACACCAAGGCAGGGACTGGTGCCAGAGGGGACAGGAATGGGGTCCTGGAACCTGAGCTGGTGGGGAAACCCCAGGAAGCTTTGGTAGGGTCAGTAAGGTCTGTGGATATCTCCATGACCCTGATCTACTGGTAGCTGTAATCTTTGATGTGACTTTTTATCGATTTGATTTATTTTTATTTTTTCAAACATTGTTATTGTAATAAATGACATCTTAAACAAAATACATTGGTGGCCTTTATATTTGTCCAGTCATACATCCAATCCTGGGTGCCTCAGGAAGTACAAATACCTGTTTCCCAAAGGAAGATTTCTGCAGTCTGCAGCAGAAATCCACAGCAGCTCTGTTGTTGCACAGCCCAGCTCCTGCTACATGATCAAGGCCATCAAAGAAGCAGCAGGATATTCGTCCACCAACTTGAATTTTACAGTCAAACAGAGAGGCAACAGACTGAAGCACATGAATGGAAGGGAGCATGTAAGCTAAGGAGTACTGGGGAATACTCTTTAAGAGTCCTGAAAGCACTGAAGAGAGCTTGGATATAGGGAGGGCTGTGCTCTCTCAAAATGTTCTAATGTCAAACAAAACCCTGCAGTGTTTAAAAGAAGTGGGCAAAGACAGAATTTTGGAAAAAGCCACAAAGGAATGAAGTATATGAATAAATAAGAATGCATTAGCCTTTCTTCATAAATCTCAAATAATTCAACAACAAATACTCTTGCTCTCCTTTACAAGTAGGTGAAAACTCACACCAAACTGACCTCATTCAGGGATACCTAATCCCCAGTGACAATGCTAGAAACCATGCTGTTCTTTGCACATTACATTGTACTGGTTTCTCCTTAAAGCTTCTCCTTTTCTACAGAGGGCTCTGTAACCTGCAGATGAATGCCATTCAGCACTGAATTTTTATGAATACAATGCTCCTTTATGATATCTCAAAGTTCCAAGAATAGGGTGTATGAATATATAGACAACAGTGATCTATTTCTGAAGGGCAAATCTACAGAGGCAAAATATTAGAGTCTGAAGAGACTTCATAGATTTCCAAGGCCACCCAGAAGTAGAATTAATGAGTGTTTTCAGTACACCTTCTCATGTGTATCTACAGCAACGGCTCTTCCATGAATGAATTGAATATAAATCTCAGGCACACTGTAGAAAGTCCACTTCACAGAGAGAGAGATGAATTTCATGTATATTCTGAAATATATTATTTTGAAAGGAATTATCTTAACTTTAAACAATTTAGACTTCAGAAGTTAAGATGCTCACTCTGTAGAACAACTGTCACAGTACAAATCCTACCTCATTAATTTGGACAACAATAGACAGCTAAAGATTAGAAATAAAGAAATCATATTTATCCAGCAGCTACTGTCCTTTGCTGTCACATTATACCTGCCTGAAGGTGTCATAAGGTATCGCCTGTGATTCTTCAGTGATTGTTGTTGTGTTGTAATATTTTCTCCTTTCCTATTGTTATTTTGACTTGGTTTTTTATACTTCAGTAGTCTCATTAGAGCATGTTTTGGGGTTTTTTTTTTCTGAATTTCACATTTCTTAACTATTGTATAAGAAATGAATGCTTCACACACCAGTGAGAAACTTTCTCTCACAGAAGTTGTGGAAAGAGGTGTGGACTGACAGGCTCGTCTCTGTGTCTCCTGATATTATTCACTGTGGAATCCTGGGCCAACACTATTCTCCACAGTCTTTTCAGTTTACATTCCTCATTCTGGAAGATGCCAAGAAGCAGTAAGAAAGCATTTATTAGATTAGACAGGGAGACATTACAAAACAGGAAAGGAGCTGGATGGATGAGTATTTATCTTCAGAAGGTCCCAGCAAAAAGATTTGTTCGAATGGCTGAAGATGGTTTGGTTTGGTAAGCTGCACACTTTTACCATGCTTTGCTTGACTAAGCTCCTCTTTTTAAATTGCTTGTGCACTTTTGGCTTTTATGGAGTAGAAGGAAGTTTGTTACTTGAAGCAGATCTATACAGGTGCAATGGGAAAAATCTATTGTTTATTTGTTATCTGTGGGAATTTGCTCCCAATCCAATGAAGCACACTTTGAGAGTAACAGATTTTGTAAACAGGTAAAAGATGCAATGTGTATAACCCCAATTTTGAGCTCAGCTGAAATGAAATATCTGTTGTATTCTAGAATCAGAATGAAAGATTACTTTCTATGGGCTCTATTCAGCAAGAAGTCCAATTTTTGTGGTTTTGGCAATAGTTTCCTTGTGGGCTTCAATGGTTTAGCTTTCACTGAGATGAAGTCTCAATCAAGAGCCAGAAGTTTCTCCACACCTCTCCCTTGAGAACCAGCCTGGAGATTCTGGCAGCTGTTCTTTACTCATATTGAAAGGATGTCATGATCCCCAAGCACATAGTTTTGCTTTATAATTGTTCATATCTGCAATCCACCTTAACTCCATCTTGACATTTGTCATGTGTTAATGTTAGCATATATATGCTTAAACAAAACAGCCAGCTACTTAATTTTTTTAAGATATTTGGGGCTAATTAATTTTTTGAAGATATTTGGGGCATGATTTTGAAGCAAATATCAGTAACATAGAGCAGGAAAAAAAAGTAATTCCATAGATGATGCAATAATCTGCAAACTAGCTCTCTAAATGCAGGAAATACAGAGTTAAGGTGAAATTTAAGAGGCCCAGATACATTAGCATGTGGGAATACATGTGGGATACCAAAGCAACTGTAAATTTACTTATCTTACAGGCTTCTACTACATTTCTTTTGGCTATATCTCCTCTTCACATTGAGTATCTGAATACAGTGTAACACAAAATAAAATTGTGACAAAGCTATTCCAGTGTTTGTGATACCAGATTAAAAAAAACAGAAACTTTTTAAAAGACTTTCACTTTTCCCAGTGTTGTTTGATTGCAAGAAAAAAAAAAAGAGAACACAGAAGTATCTTGGTTCTCTCGCTGTGACTTAATATTATAATTCAGATACCTCATCTCAGTTTCTAAGGTTTGAGGCGATGAGAACTGTGTAATGTCAGGCTGTAATTTATTCTGAGTAGGATATTCAGGTCTTCAACGGCAAGCTGTCACACTTGCCTGGAGAATTACACACAGTAGCAAATATACAAGTACTACTCATTTCTCCCACTTTTTCTAGTTGTGGCTCTGCAACTGAAAAAGCATTCAACATATTTTAAAATTAATTATGTAAACATATATCTTGTATAGAACCACATGTTTTAACGCAGGTAGAGTACTAGGTGAGTTTGCAATTTTAATATGCAATGGAAAGGTTTAGATAACAGGTACGTGCATTCATGGGGCTTCTAGCCCAGTAACATAATGCTGATACAAATGCATATTCTCACAGTTTGTGTGGGTAAACAGATGCACAGGGAGTTCCAAAATCTCTTAGCCTCCATTGAAATTAATATAAATTATGTGCCTGGGGATATTACACATACAGAGTTTTTGCATGCAACTTTAAATGTCCAAATGGCCCTTAAAATAGGGCTGTAAAACCTGATCCTGATTTGAGACAAATTTTGAGTGAGAAAGCATTAAGAATGCATCTCCCAGTGCTAGAACTAGGTCTAAGTTCTTCCTCTGCTAAAAAACAATGAGCAGATAGTCTTACATGTTTTGAATGTTTTGAAATAGACTAAAGCTAATACAAAAGTTCTAAATTTTTCCAGGTATTCCTAACTTCATCCCCATAGGCAGACATATCAGTTCCATGTACAAGTGAAAGGAGAGAGATTTAAGGACATCTGGAAACATTTGTTTAGTGCTGGAACATCAAGCTCATCCTTTACAAGGTTCTTTGTCAAAGAAACAAGTCTAGTATGTGAAACACAGTATTTTTTCCCTGTTTGCATCTATAAAGTAGCTTTGGTATTTTAAAATGCAGGAGCACAAAAAAATCACAATGGAGGAAGCCCAAATTTAGATCAGCTGCCTTGCAAGTGTTCACTGTGCATCATCCCATATTTGTCCCCGGGCACAAGAACACATGTAAGCAGCTATTGGGAAGAATATCATTTGTTCTGCAAACTTCCATCTAACCATACCACATTTGTTGATATGCCAGAGACTTGTGATTGGATGGAAAGATGTGAATTGGTTAAGAGAGCTATTTGGCCAGAAAGTGATGAGGTAAATTTATCCAGTCAAGTTCCAAGGGACAAGATGTGTAATTCTAGGATTCTCAATGACATTTCTCAAGAAAGGGTTTTCGTGGTTTCTTAAGTTAGGAGAGAGTAGAAGTGCATCATTATCACTTGTAGGTTAATGAAGGATTATGAAAGATGTATCCTGGTGATCTATGGATAGACAGAAGGATTTACAGATTCATTACAGTCTCATTAGAAGGCCAGGAATATGAAAGAAATGTTGGGAAAATCACTGCCAGCCAAGTTGAAGGGCATTCTAGAGCCTAATAACATGAAAATAGAAGCTAAGAGGAGAGCTTGCCATGATTATTTTGTGGATTTATGTCAGTACTAACTGCCATGAACATTTTGTTATAGATTTAGATTAGTAGATTCAGGAGAATTAAACATCTGTCATAGTTCAAGTGATAATTTATAAGAAATACACATAAAAGGAAAAACTGGAGACATTTTATCCCTGTGGCCATAGATATGGATTTATATGTGAGGAGGAGAAGATGGCAGAAGTTATTTTATTTCAGTACTGAAGAAGGTGGAAGCATGTTTGACAGAAGATTTGTTTGGAGAGGCTGCAATACAAGATAAGATACATACAGACATCACCATATGAGAAGGAGAAAAACCTCAGGGATGCTGTATTACTCCAGTCAATACTAGTAGAGTGTAGATGGAGAACAAAGCAGTGGAAGTGATCCAGCAAAAGCTAAACACAAGCTTATCACATTACAGTTTAAATTCCATATGCAGTAGAGAGTGAAGAAATGAAACAACTAACTCCTAACAGGTGTGTATTGCAGTACTAAATGACTGAGTTCTGATACAAATGAAAAGACAACATGCTTTGAGTACAGGATGCTACAGTAAAGCTAGAAGCTAGCCAGATCCCCTGGCAACATGAAGGTTTTCCTCTCCCTTTCCTTGCCTTGCCTTGCTTTGTCTCACCTCGCCTAACCTCTCCTTTGCCTTGCTTTTCCCTTGTCTTTGTCTTTCTGAATGTCAGAAAAATGGCTTTGGAAACCAGAGCAGAGAGCAGCCCAGGTTGGAATGCATTAGGATCAGCTGTTTGTGATGGGCAGGGTATTTTCAGTAAGTGGTTCACTAGTGGACACAAGTCTCCATCACCTGGCTCAGCTGAACAATATGGGAGGAAATCTTTTTGCAAGCACACTGGAAGTGTAACAGTTTGTCTGGACAAAACCATATACCAAAACTCTTGTCTCTGTGTGGTTGGAAACCTAGCTACATATCAGAAGAATTCCAGACAAAAGGTCAGTTCCAAGAGAGACACTTAAAACAGCAGCCTAATGCAGTGTGACACACACAGTGAAATATAATCTGCTGTAATAATTCTCTGCATTACCAAAATGTTGCCAGGTAGCTGATAGGTCTATTAGAAATGGACAACTTCAAGATTCCGACAAACAGTATGTGACACGGTATCAGTTAACACCTGCTCATCTTCAGTTTTCATAGGAGGGTTTCCACAATTTAAATAGGAAAAAAGGCTCCAGTTTTCCTGCTAGCTAATGAAACAGGTGCGGTCTCCATCTAAAAACAAATACTTTATGCTACTAATTGAATCAACAGCAGCAAAATCCATCCATCCGTCCCAAGAATCTTCATTGCTCTTCTTTTGAGTTTTTACAAGAGTTGTAAAAAAGTCATTACGCTCATAGCATAAAAATATTTTCCCATTAAAACAGTGGCCTGCTTTTAATAAATCCCAAAGTTATTGTTGGCTCTGTATTTCCAACGTGTAACCAAATGAATATTTTTTTTGTGTGCAAGTCATGAAACTTAATATACTCCGTAAAACTTTTCAATCCTTCAACAACTCATTTTGTCTCTGCAGATGTCAGGAGAGACGAAGCTGTATTTTAAACTATTATATGGCCATGACTGACCTTTCTTTCATTATTATCATCTCTGTAAGTAGGAGGGGTTCTTTTGGCAACATTTCCACTGGGTCACTGCAGAAAGAAAACTTGCCTTCTGTGCTATGAAGAGCATAACCTGCAACTTGGTACATTTTGTCAGAGAGACAGTAGCAATATCTAGGGGAACAATTTTTTTATTTTGTCTTGGAGTCCAGTAAGGTAAGTTGTTGGTAATCTGACAGGTTTTCTTGAGCTAAAATTTGATACAGTGAAGTCAAAGGAAATGTAGACATTGTATTTGATACTGCTATGATTTTACCTTCTGTTTTTATAGCACAAAAAAGGTGTTCCACAAAGCTCTGTTTCAGTCAGTCATTTCTGCACCTGAAGGAAGAACAGGTTTGTGCTATCAGCTTCCCTCCATATGGAAGGCTCTTCATTGATTTTTTTGTTTGTTTTAATGACCAAAATATTTTGTGTTTACAGTGTGAAATATCTTTCATTTAGGTTTATTATGTCCCCCATTCAAGACAGCACAGTTATTGTGGAACACTATACAAGCCACAGCTATCTTGTGATGCATACCCCACCATTTCTGAGTGCTCCAGAAGAAGGTTGGCATTCAGTACTTTCTTGGGAACCCACACTGTGGTGTATTTAACCAAAATTAAATGATAAGTTATGGTAAGGGATTTACATACACCTAAGTGACATCGATGCATGGAGTAATCCTTCAGCTGTCTCGAGCTCAGGTGTGACAATGATTTGCCCTACTGAGATACTATTAGTATCATTTTTTGGGGCTTTTTGACCATAATAGTCATGCCTGTTGTGTTTAGTGCTAGACTCAGTACCATCCCAGAAACAGGCAAAAAATTGAGTCAGCTGAAAGGTAGGCTCCTCTTGGGATCCATCTCTGGATCCTCATGATTTATGTAGGAGATAACCACCTTTTCCTCAGAGCTGGGAGCTTCTGCACCTGCAAAAGCACCCAGTTTACACCACTCTGGGAACATGCAGGCTGAGAAAGGCCATACAACTGAGTTATGATAGCATCTTGGTTGAGGCTTTTGTAGGATTATATGGTGTTCAGAGGTCTTTCTTGAGAAAAGGCACCTAAAATTGATGCAAATCCCATTTTAGGTGCCAAGCAAGAATGCTGCATCTTCCCTGAAAAGTCTGAAAACTAGACAGCAGAACTAGATCAGGCACATAACATTTTAGTCAGCTATGCTAATGATAGCCTCATGTTTCAGAAATCGTAAAGCCTAAGGGGATAATCATGATTACCTTATTTATAGGATGACGGTGTTAAAGGAACTCCCTAAGTAATTTTACATCAAGCTCATTTGAACTGTGGTACATATCTTAGAAAAGTATTTAAAACTATAGATGGCAAAGAACATACCAGAAGTAAGCCTTGGGTTGTTCTCAGTATAAGCTGGGAATAGGGGCTGCTTGAAAGAGTGGTTTATAACAGAAGCCTACTTGCAAATTTACAGTACCTCTAGGACTGCCTGCATTTGTAGCATGGAATGCATCCCTTTGACTCTTGTTGGCTTCACTACATCTCTTCAGCCTGGCATTGCTACTCAATGTTTTTCATGACCTAATATCTACATAGAGAAAGGCTGACCAGTTCCCATATTCAGAAAGAATCACAATTATTGATCAGGTAACTTAAAATGCTAGTTTGAATACTAGTTTTCCATTTTTATATTCTAAAACTCTTCCTACATCCATGAACATCACTGGAACCCAGTTAGATTGAGCTCTAAGCACCTTGGAACCAGCTGCATAGTGGCCAGTAGCTCGGTGACTTCAGTTTCCCAAGTGGAGAGGCTGGATGATTAAAATGGAATCTATGGCCCTTAACTGATGTAAAACTTGTCTGCCCATCCAGTTAATTCTCTGAAAAATGTCTACAGGTAATTTGCTGACAGGGCAGAGAAGATGAAAAGGATTTTTTAAGTAAACCCAGCATGGCAACGGTGCCCAAATGAGATTTAGTCACTGAACGGCCTCTGCGAAATGTCCCCATGGGCAGGCAGAGCTGGCAGAGCAGCTGGTAGAGGTAATGCCCAAGGAGCTGCCTCTGTGGCTCTCCTTGTCCTTCCTCAGGAAATTCCTTAGCTGGCTGTCATTACAGAGGGATGTTTACTCCGCCTTTTTGTGGAAAAGGTTTTCAACCATGTCTGTTAACCCTGACCGCAGCTTCCCTCTGGGTACTAACAAAGCAGTGAGTGAAGGAGGCACTCTTCAATCAGCTCTTCTCCAAAGGGCAGGCAGAAGTTTTGATGGGGAGAAAAGCTCCAGGGGAAGCAATGCACAGTGTAGGTGCAGAAGGGATGGTGCAAGCAGCAGGGAACTGACAGCAGAAATGTCGGCAGCACTCCAACTGCAAACCAAACCTCCTTGAAAGTCTCCCAGGCCAGGTTGGATGGGGCTTTGAACAACCTGGTCTAATGAAAGGTAACCCTGCCCATGGCAACAGGGGTGGAAATAGATGATTTTTAAAGTCTCATCTGACCCAAACCATTCTATGACTGACCTCTTATTCAAAGCATTCTAAAATAGAAAATAAATATTTGATAAAGGAGTGAAAAGAGAAATACTCAGTCTCAAATAATGAGATATGAGACATTGTGAGAGTCTCTTACAAGCCATACCTTAGTGTTCTTGTAAGAAGTGGTGATATACACATATCTTTAAAGGAAGCTCTTCAGCAAAAAGCTCTGGAATTCAAACAAAACTATGCTTCATTTACTGACACTTTTTTTGTGTGAAAAAAATGTATGGCACTCCAGGGTTATTTTCAGAATTAATTAAGAAAATATGATTATAAACTCGGGTAGTTTACAGAAGTGGGTTAAAATTAATAGTACTGTGTATATTTTATGTGAGGGCACTTCAAAAGGTAGAGGGCACTTCAACCTCCAGAATTACCACGAAGAGGGAGTTAAAAGTCTTTACCGAAGTTGCTCTGATCTAACCTCAGGTTATAATTATTAAGATGCCTGTTATATACCTAATATATCATGTTACACTGGGGCAGATGTAAATTTGCTTGGTAGGTTTTCATGTGAAATATATATTTTTTTCTATATTGTTTTTTAAAAATCTTATATTCATAATATTTTCTGGTCTTACACTGTTTGTTTTAGGAATACTGCAACAGCCTCATGAAAGGATTTCATGCCAAATCACTGCTATGTATGTACTCTCAACCTCATTCCAGATTTTATCTGAGAATATGTGTGTTCAGTCACTTGATGCAGAACAGCTAAATAGCATAATAAGGGAACTTATTTTCAGTATGAAAGTGAAGTTATGGTCTCTTCCCCTAAAAGGTGCCTTTTCACAGAGTCATCTGGAGCAGCCCGTCACTGCATGAGATATCTGCACCCACATGAAGTCAGTGTCTGCCCTTGCAGTTGTCTTGGAAGATGATATCAGCAAGATAATTGAGCTGAAGGAAGATGTATAACTCAGTGTTTTCATACAGTTTTGCTGGATTTTATTTTAATTTGTAAAGCCGTGACCCTAGACATCTTGTATTTTTTGCACCATCTTTTACTTTGCCTATTTTCCATTTTAAAGTGTAGCTGTTGCTCGTTTCCTTTATTTGTCTCTGCTTTTAGAAGATACTATTTTCTACAATGATGTCCCTGCCAAAAATAAAAAGTACTTTCTCAGCTGCCTAATTTCAATACCTTTGCAATAAATTTCACCTTCAGAACATCATAACTCAAATAATAGTGATGAGTTCAAAACAGCCTTATAAATGGCATACAACAAGACAAAAATACTTGTCAGCATAATTTCACATCTCTGCCATCTCTTTGGGACACAGACAGGAGATTTATTTTCCAGCAGCAACCAAAGCAATGGCCTTTACTTTGTATATACGATTACTTGTGTCAAAGCAATTTTGCATGCTTTTCAGCCCTTCTGCTTAAGGGTGGCTGAGATCTATGACATTTTGCAGTTGCATGCTGGGAGAAGTAGTCCCCCACAGGGCATACTTCCCATATTAAAAGGATTACAATCTCCCCATTTTCTGCATATCTGATTTAGACCTTCAGCTTCGTGCGAGCTGCCAGTGCAATCACTCAGTTGGGCAACATTTGGATGCTTCTCTCTTAGCTTTTCCATCCTGTTTTAATATACAATATCTGTTCTGTTCAGAACTTGGCTGTTTTGAACTTTCTTTTCTGGAACTGCAAAATATCATAAGTTTGGCTGCCCAGCACCACTGTCTAATGTAATACTCCCTAACCCGTCTTTAAAAACCCTGCCAAAGTCAGATTACTGCAAACATGAAGATCAGATATGTCTAATATAACTTTAGAAAAACCATGTGCTGTTTCCGCATTGCTATTATTGTTCTGGAAAGAAAAGCAGCAAAAAGGATTTGACATCTACTGTCTGCACTGATAGTCGGGGTGGCTGCTTAGAAGAAAATTCCATAAAGCAAAAGGCAGTCCTGCAGGACATCTACACTTATTTTAGTGCAATTTCTCACAAGGCTGCAAGTCTCATTTTCAACCCTATATTGCTTTCTTCAAAAAAACAAAAAAAAGCCTAAACAAAACCCAAACGAAAAACAAACAAAAAACCACAAAACAAAACAAACAAACAGAAAAACAAAACCCCTTTCACAATATGTTATCTTTCTACATTGGAAGTGTCTAGACCTGACACAACCAAAAACTTCCCCCCAGAAGTTAAAGGCAATGTCTCCTTCTATTCCTTTGTCAGCCTAACATGAAAATGGCCACAGTAGCAACTCAGGAAAGGTGTATATATTTTGTATATAAACATTTGCATGTATACAAATATATTTTTTATATAAATATATATATATTTTTTTCAGATATACACTTATCTGTTCCTCACTGAGGCACAACCAATGCAATATTGAAAAAAAAATTTAATTATAAATGTGAAAACAATTGAAAATATATTCTGTTTATCCTCAGACAGAATTGTCCTGATTTAAATAATATTTCACAGGTTAATTATGTTGAGAGATAAGTAATCTTGACTGGGTGAGTGATGTCTTTCTGACAGACACACAGCTATTCCAAATTTGATGGATCTCTGAAAAGACCCAAATATATTAGTAACATTGTAGCACAATATAATGTCCACAGAGGAGAAAAAATACCTCTTAAAGTCCATTGTGCTACAGATAAACCTTTTTTTTTTCCTCTCTCTGTTATTAAAATGGGTGTTACAGTGAATCTTCCAGTCTATAATTAAGTCGCAACTGTGCAAAATGTTTGCAGCCAGTACACTAATTATCCTACAGCTAGGAGGGCTCCTGGACTTTATTTCCAGGTGTTTCTTCAGGAGTGCAATCTTTTCCTAAAACACTTAGCTTAAGTAAAGCTAATGCAGTGCTGCTGAAGCCATCAGAAGGATAGGCTACCTTGAAACATCTCAGTTTGGAAAATATTGTTGTAAAGTCAGTGGGGCTGACAGGGCAAACTGAGTAGACTTTGGCCACATTTGTTTGGCACCAGCGAGCTAAAAACCTCAGTGAAAAGCAGAATTGTACCTCTTTAATGTTTGGTTTACCTTCCCTTTTGCATTTCCTATGAGCTCTGCACACCATCCCCCTAAGCATTGATCCACACATTGCTTCAGGAAAAACCTGAGTTTTATATGTGGACCTCTTTCCCTTGGAGAGAATCACACCAAGTGTACAACCACCTGTGAGGTTGCTGACCCTGAGGCTTTATTCTCAAGTGTTTAGTCTACAGTCCTTGAAAGGAAAGAGATGAAATTGAGATACCTTCTGGGAACTTCTGCAGCACAAGTTTCTGTCCCTTCTGAAGTTCTGAGCATGGTAGTGGCATGATTGTCTTTCCATGCTCAGTGTTAACTTCTCTTAAAAAGTTTAAAACTTACTGTAGCCAGAGTGCCTAAAAAGTGCCATAAAATGGATGTGCATTGTTTGCAAAATATAGAGCACTTCTAACAGAATAATTAGTTCTTTGACTCCTAGCCACCTCCCCAGGTCCTTGTGAATGTCATGCTGACAACAACACAGAATAAAAACCTGCATCTTTTGTAGTTTGTATTGCCCTAACCTCTCTCCCCAGGTGCTTGCCCTTCCTTGTGCCTCCTGAGAGACACTCCTTGAGCAGAGTCTGTCATGGGCCTTAGTGTCCCCTTGTACATGGCTTGGAGGTCAGTCATGTAGGGTTATATGTATCTCAGATGGATTCCCAGAGGTGAAAAGGCAGTAAGCTCTGCAATGCTAAGAGAACAACAGCTGTTTGGCTGGAAACAGGCAGCTACACTGGGTGCATAAGAATAAGAGGAATAAGAGCATCTCCTTTGAGCTAACCCACACCTGCTGCCCACTGCATGGCCTTTGGTGGAATCTTTACTTTCAACTACATCAGTAGGGACTGATTAAGCATCAGTCATTACATCCCTTGGGATGCATTTGTATCATCAACAGAAACGAACCTGCAGAATTCTCCATGTTCTAGTACTGGTCCTGTAATATCTAGATAAATACTGCCTCTGTTAGCAAGCTGTCATCAATTAAAACAATATGGTCAAAAATATTTAACCTTCTCCATGTTAATCCCAGTCAGACCTCAGTGTTTGTCACTCTCTAGCCAAACTAACAGATACAGATAATAAATTTGTCCTCTTAAAATAAATAAATAAATACCAAAACTATTTCTGCGATTAGACAAACATTTCAGTGGGATATGAATCTTTTTAAAATTACATTCACAGTATAAAAGAGATTTGGATTTTTCCACATTAAGGTCTTAAGATAGGATATCCCATCAGTCCACTCCTCAGACAATTAGCATATTAGCTAAATTTGCTGACAGGCATTCTGCATGAGATTTATACCTCTTTTCAGTCCAAGTGAAATATTTGTCTTTCTGCAGTGTTTTCCAAGAACATACAGCATGTTTGAGAGCTTTACTGTCCTATTTTGATAACTAAGTCCAAAACTAAGATTAAAATGAATTGCCCAACCCAGCTCTCGTGAAATGTCAAACTGAAGCTGGCAAAGGAAGATAACAGATCATAAAGAGGGCATTCTCAGGGAGCTAACTGGTGCCATTATGCTTTAGCCCCTCTCCACTGCTACACTGTGTACTCTTACATGGAGGGGTTTATAACTTGGCTGCAAAAATGTTTTCTGGGAGAAACTTGGCAGACAAAGTCTTAACTTGAGAGCAAATACATTATAAAACAAATTTCCACAAGAAGGAAAAAAAAAAAAAAAAGAAGGAAATATCCATCTACAGTGAGGCTTTGAGCAATACCCAATACTCAGCAAAACTGAGTCTATCTGGTAAAGCTACAGTACAGCCAGCACAATCCATAGTTCTGCTCATCCTGCCACCATGCCTACAGGGGAACCAACAAGTTGTCTTCTTTCACCCAGGAAAAAGCAGATCTCTCCTCACAGCTCACTTGAATCTGATGGGGGTGTTTGGGAGCCACCATGCCTACAGGAAGAGACAGGGATGGAAGATCTTGGCCTTTTTTGGAGATGCTGCAGGCACACAAGTAAGAGCTCAAGGTCACTGCCTTGCCCTTTCCCATGAGATCCCATGGCAAAAATACAGCCCAGCCCTTCTAAGGGAAAGATCTGGTGGTTCTTCATTCAATAGGGTTTTGCAGATACCCTTCTGGCACTCATACCCATTATGTTCACAAATTGTGTAGAAAAAGTCACAATGGCAAAACATTTCTCTTTGGTGATGTTTTACCTGTGGAACTGTCAAAGTAAGTCAGATAATTGTTAATCCTCTTAAGATTCCCTAATAATAGACACACTGCAAGCTGTTGCCTGTTTCCAAAGAGACCACCACACAGGGAACTGAAGGAGTTTCAAGCCTCTTGGAGTCCACAGAGAATTAAGTCCTGTGCCATTTAAGTGCTCTGTTTCAGGCTCAGTACAGGTTTCAGTTCTCTTAAGGGTCTCACTGACTTTACAAATGTCAAGGATAGGGCCCCAAAGACTATCCTAGAGTCTGAAAAGAAGAAGTTCGTTAATTTCATCGGAATATCTGAAAGATCCAAGAAATTCTTCCTTTTTCCTGGCTAGAGTCACATACTTGTACTTCAGCAGCTCTGCTGTATGGCATGGATATATGGTGTGGCTGGACCATCTATGTGAGGCTGTACAGAAGATGGAGAAGAAACTCATGTATGCCTCTCCACTTGTTTTTGTTCACCAAAAATGGTAACTCTATTTGAACTAAAGCTGTTTGTTAAATACAGCTAAATTCAGGAGGAAAAAAAAAAAAAAAAGGTTCTGATTAATAAGAAAGAAATGCAGAAATTTCAAAACAGTTCATTTCGGCAATTCCAAAATGAACTGCTTTGCTTTTCTGGATTAGATTCAAAAAGCACATTAAATAATATTCCATAAAACACAAAACAAAGGAAACCAGCCAAAGAAAATGATGGCATATAGTCCATAATTTCGGCAGTCTGTTTCAATATGAGGAGCATTTTGAGAATCCTGTCTTCCTGGAGAGGGCACTCACTCACCTTTGAACAAGAGAGTCATTCTCACTTGTCCTTTCTGCTCCCATGAAAGTTTTTTTATTTGAACCCACCCCAAAATTCCCAATATCTGGGTGGCTAGGAGGTACATAGCCTTGAATCAACATCCTTGCTCTGATTCAAAGAAAAAACATCTCCATGCTCCCTTTCTCAGCTATAAAGTAAGAAAAAGAGCAACAACTGATAAAATTCTGAATTCAAACCACATATTTCCTTGTTTCAGTTTTGGCCATTGACCTGAAAAATCAGAATGAATTCATGTAGACCAAATGTAATTTTTAGAAAAAACAGTTTACTTCCACAAATTATGTTTATCTTTAGTTTCTCTGTCTTGTCCAATGAAATATAATTGCATTAAGTCTGTGAGAAACAAGGTTCAATGATTACTTTTACATAAGATATAATTAGGCAACATTATTCTAGAACTCTTCCTAAGGTCTAGAAACAGTGAATACCCTAATAGTCACTAGAAGCCAAAACCTGTGCAAGGCAATGTATAGCCTAAACTTTTGATTTGGAATTTGAATTGCAATTAACCACAGAGAAAATATTTTTTTTCTCATTTACTTCAGTTGCTCTGTCTCCGGGGACAGAATGAGGACAAAGGGATACTCTCTGAAATTTTTATTAAAAAAAGATATATATATTTTTTTCCAAACTTAAGATGTTATCTCAAACACCAGCCTAAAAAAGCTTTAAATCTGAAAGTGGTCATCTAACTTTATATACTTTCAAGTAATTATTAATTCATAGGAATACTCTTAATAGGGACAAGAAATATCAAGATCAGTGCCTGATTTTACAGTAGGTAGGTAAATCAAATGATGCTATGAATTCAGCTATTTCTAATCAATACCCAGCTCCTGACACATAACATTATTAAATTAAGCTTCTGACAATGTTTTACTAGATCTCTATTTCTGATACATCTTTTACCCAATCACCTACTCAAACTAGCTGGTAGCAGGAATTACCATTTCATGTGTCTTTAAGTGCAAGAGGTCTCAGAGACTGTATTATCATCACTTCCCAACACCCAAAGAATTCCCACTTTTGGGGTTAGCCCAGATTTATCCATACTTTACCTTTTTTTGTTTTCTTCATCCTTCCTGTATTATTATTATTATTACTATTATTATTATTGAAAATTATGCTATACGTATAATATACTATGGGATTTCCATATTATTGTATTTTTGCACCAAGAAATTAACAATTTTATTAGATAATATGAAATAGCAATACTCCAGGCCTTACATAAATATGAAAATTTTCCTTGCAGAAGACATACCAATGTTAAAAAACATGAGCCACCTCAGGTTTTTTTGAATGACAATAATAATTAGCTTCAGCCACAGGTGAAATTCAATCAAATGCATTAAAAACTGGATAAAGGAAAAGCTGCTATTTTTATCTAAGGAAATTAATGGATGCCACCCTTATAGATAACTGTAATAGAAAGAAATGGTAGGGCTAAGTGTTGAATTTATTATACTTACAAAAAACAGAAGTTGATGCATGCAACTTAATATAAAACCTGCTAATTTTTTGTTTTTCTTTTTCTCATGCTCATTCTTTCTCCAAGTCACTTGGTGGTCATTCTTCAGTAAGCCAATTACTGAAATGCTCTATTAGATTTACATTCACTGCTCTCAGTGAGCTCTCTTATATCCATTAAATCTTACTCATGATGCACAAGAAAAATCTGGAAGAGGATGGAGATCTAAGGGACTGGGCAGGTTTGATAGAGACTATGGAACTGAACCTTTCAAGTCCTTTCAAATTACAGGGAAATTCTTCAGAAGCGTTCAGCATTTACTTACTGTGACTGCAGTGGCAGTATTAAAATGTGTAGGAGTGGGTGGAGATCTTCCATCTATTCCTCACCATTTCTGTTCTAGCTTGTCATCAGTCAGCCCAGATGCTGGACAAGGATACATCCCTGCAAATAGTTGGCTTGAGCAGAGGCATCAGTAGAGGGCCAGGACATGAGAGGGGATGAGAAGAGCCTCCTGAATATTAAGACCACTGAAAGCTCAGCCATAGTCAACAACTGCATCCT
Organism: Heliangelus exortis; assembly: GCF_036169615.1. Lineage (NCBI taxonomy): Eukaryota > Metazoa > Chordata > Aves > Apodiformes > Trochilidae > Heliangelus > Heliangelus exortis. The sequence continues at coordinate 62,126,208 of NC_092424.1, forward strand.
TATAAAACACCAAAAGTCACGCTAGTTCCTGTGTAAGGAATCTGAGTTACAATCTTCTGATAAGATGACAAATGAGTAGTTTAAAATTAATTATAATTTTTCACCTTGACAGCCTTTGAGATAGCAACCATTATTTTTTGCTTCACCAAGTTGAAACAGGACTACTCAGTACTGGTATTTCTCCTTGCCTCTGCTCTTACCTCTTTAATGTTCCTTCTCTCACTTTCTCTCTCAAAGTAACAAGCTAAAGTTTTGTTACAAATGCTACTACAATTTCTGAGTAATCTGAGAGGATAACCACAGCTGCAGTTTTGAGGTTGCCAGCAATTCCTGCTACTGGCAATTTTCCGTCAGTCTTGTTAAGAAAGTTGCCACAATTTTACCACAAATAGTAAGTCTGTGGCATGCTCCAGAATTTGCATACAATTGCCATTAGCTTACCAAAGTAATCATTTCTGTTAACAATAGCTCTCTAAAACTGCTTGAAAATCAGGCTTCAGCCAAGCCAATCTGTTTATCATTATATAAAGTATTTTAATGTGAAACCTTTTAATAGAAATCATCACTTTGAGATCATGTCGGCTATCTGCAAGGCTTGAAAAAATAATTGTATATTTGTTTTTTGGATTATTTGTACTGCTTTTTCTTAAAACAAAAATAAAAAATCGTTGGAAACATGTTTAGCCAAAAGTTAAGTACAAGTTATTTTGTTAACATTATTAAAATGCATATTCAGCAAATTCATTTGGCTGCATTAGCTCATACATTCAGGCAGCTTCTGACTCTTTACACTGTGTTACTAGCAGTTCAGAAGAAAATCTGTACTAAACTGGGTTTGTGCTTCCTTTTGATTTCATAGCTTAAATAGATGCTATATACAAAGTAAATGACAAGATTATCTAAAGATATTAAAAACTTTTGCAGTGATTTTTAAAGCCAGGTGAAACTGCTTTGTTTCAGGATTTTTAATGAAATGTGCTGAAAATTCATCTAAATTGATTGACTCAAACACAGTTTCAGTTTTTATTATTTGTTTTGCTGAACCCAGCTGAAACATCATGGGTCATCATGGTTTCTATTTTTTGGTTGGTTTGTTTTTCATACAGGTAGAAGCATGAGATTAATTCTCCAAAACAATTTACATCTTAACTACTGATTTTCGGTTGAGACTTTCTTCCTGCAATCCACAAGTCCCACACTTTCATTTGAGCTAGGTTTTCAAAAGGCTAAATATTATAAAGTTTCCTGAATAAAACAAAACAAAACAAAAAACCCAACAAACAAACAAAAACAAAAAACAAAACAAAACAAAAGCAAAACAAAACAAAACAAAACAAAACAAACAAAAAAAAAAAAACAAAAAAAAAAAAACAACAAAAAACAAAAAAAAACAAAAAAAAACCAAACCAAAATACTCAAAGGATTGTGGTTTTGATCTAAGAAAACATTGTGGCTGATCATATAGGAAAAGTCCTTCCTAAAGTTCTAAGGGAAAATCATTTTTTAATTAAAAAAAGTCACCTATTCAGCAGGTTTTGATTTTTTCAGAGGAGCTTGACTGTATATCAAGTTGTCCAGTTGTTAAAGGCTGACACCATAATGAAGCCACCTTCTCTCATGATTATATCATTCTCTCCATTACTGAAAAGACTTTAGCCCAGCCATCCACTTAATGGTGTCTTATGGGCTAAAAAGTAATATGTTTCACTGATAAAAATGGAACTAGTCTGTTCTTCAAGGTGAAAATTAATTTTCCAAACCTCTGCTATTTTGAAGGCTGGCACAAGGGTAAAATCTACAAATCCTAATTTATTCCACTGTTGTTGGCTATCGTTATGACAGATACTAGTTCTTTTTTTCTAGTACTGTTCAATGTGAATTTTGGGGGCCTGGAAAGCAATAAAAAGTGACAGGACAATTATTGGAAGCATTGACTTAAATTACCTTTTTAGCATTTAACTAACATTAGACTGCTTAATTTTGAATGTAGACAGAGCACAGCAAGGTCCTGTGGTCAGGGCCCTCACTATTAATTCTGTTCCTTCTGATAGTAGAAATCTGGCAGAGTAAAATTTTAGTAAGTAAATGGACAATGAGCTGAAAAATTTGTGAACATTCGCATGGAAAATCTCTAGCTTAGGAATCATCTCTATTTAATATCATGTTTTATAGCAATAGTGTCATTCCCACATGTATTTAATCTTGTGACATACAGTTTGGGGTATTTGATAGGAGAGACAGAGTACATAAATCTTAAGACTAATTGAATTGATTGTCAGGTAGTGAAGACCTTGACTACCAGTAAAATATTCCTTCAGGATGACTCATCTTCCTAACAAGTTATTTCTTCCTGACCCAAGGGCAAGTTAAATTTGTCACACAGTCAAACAGTGTTTAGACTAAATCTAGTCTTAATTAGCACTGTTAGAACACATTTTTAATTGTCTGTGGCCATGCTGATGACTTCAAATATAATTTGACTACTGGTTTAGGTTATAGAAGTGGCTGCTCTATTACAAGTACAGTGCCATTCATTGCTCAGTTTTGGACAGAAATGCTGAACTCTCATCTATCTGCTTGCGCTCATCCCATACTGCCAAAATAATATTTTAAAATACTACTAAGAAACAAGGATTTGGGTGGCTTTCTTTGCCCAAGAAAGTGGAAGAGTTATGACCATAAGGGAGAGAGAAGGGTTTTCCCACTTTGTAGGACTGTATTTTTAAGCCAAACTAGATTTTCTTGGTAGACTTGCAACAAAATTTTTGACTTTCGTGCACAAAGTGGGCAACAACTAGATTTAAATATTTATTGCAGGTTCCTGCTGAGACTTACCATGTTCCAGCCCCCCAGTTATTTAATCCTTACCTTCTTTTCTGGTTTTGATAAAATATCACATCTATTTACAATCAAGTAAATTTAATTGAAATGCTGCCTTTCAGCAGGTCAGCCTTTGGTTCTGACTCTAAATTACCCTGATGGTACAGTCTCCTAATCAGACTGTGAGAGCTATGTATTAATTCCTTCTCCTATAATAATCCAATGTACATTATTATTGTTAAATTTTAAAAGCAGAAATGTAACATTAAATTAGAAAGACAAGCATTTATGCAAATATTAAATGTCATGGAGCGAAATGATAGTGTGCAATTGTATTCCTGCACAAAGTATGTATTCATTTCAGTGCCTGGGCTACTTTTTGGGCACAAAAAGATTGCCTGTTTCCTAACATATCAGCATACAAAAAGTTTAGCACAATGCAGTCACCACAGACCTTGTTCTAATTCAGTCTGTACAGGTCCATCTTGCAAGGACTTCAGTTAGACTGCCATGATGCACCAGTGAAACAGGTGCCTTGACCTGATGGCCATGCTTCTTTTGATGTAGACCAAGATACTATCCTCAAGAGAAACTCTTCATAAGTCTGGCTGATGGTACGCAGTTAAGAAGACATAAAAAATGTTGTTCAATATCACAGAGAAAGAAATGCTTCTGCATATGATCCTGTCCTTTTGAGAGAGAGACAACAACTCAGGTGACTCTTTCCACCTCCATCTCTCCATTTCAAACTTCCCTCACTGTTATATACCTATAGCATCTACATCACTTCTGTTTATGTTGATACAATACCTGCACAAAAATTGTCTACAAATAGATTTCTCAAATACCCTTATTTGCCTCTGTTCAGGAAGTCAGTCCCAATGTTTCTCTTGGCCACATTCACCCCTGAAACATCCAGGAGGGATTATAATTCAGCCTCTGAATTTACCATATTTCAAGTAGTTTTGTGCTAATCAGTCTACCTCCTGTAATTTAAATTGTTTCTTAACTTCATTAGGAAGAAATCCGGAGTAAACTCTTCTCATTGGTTCCACCAGCAGAAGATATTGAAAGAATATGCTCAGTCATAGTGGACTCACCAGAATGAACAGACTGTGGTTTCCTGTTCCAAAGGAAGGAAACAATCGGTTTTTCCCACAAGCACATTAAAAAGGCTGCTGTTTTGTAGGTAAACATAAGGGAAGGTGTGTAAACCACGTACTTCCTTTTGCAGCCAGCTCAGTCCTAAAAGATGGAGATTACTTGGCATGTATCTGAAATTAATTCAGGCTCAAGTAACCCAACAAGAAAATCCAACTGCTGACAAAATATAGCTCTTGAAATACAGAGCACATCTCTACTGACGTGGCTTGGCTTGGCGAATGAAGATTTCAGAAGGGCTCTCCCCACGCTGATGGCTGATAAGGCTGATGTGGGACAGGCAGTGGGGTTGCAAAAAGTACAGCAGAAAGTCTCCTGTGAGGGGACAGCCAAGGCACCGTTCTTTCTGTGCTGTCTTTTCTCCTCGAGACTGATTCTCTGTGTGCTCCCTAAGGAGACAGCAGTGTTATGGATGGTGTCTCCATGTCTCCAAATAGGAGGCCAGAGTGGAGCACTGATGGCAGTCAATATGGCCAAAGCTGAGGGATTGTTTCAAGGAGTCTCTGAATCTCCTCTTTGGGGCTCCTCAGTTGCAGCAGCAGGTGGCAAGCTCACCATAGAGCACAGTCTTAGGGAGGAGGTGATCCTCCATCATGGAGACGTGCCTTGCCCAACACAGTTGCATCCTCAGTATCATTGCCTCCATACTGGTGACCTCTGCCTGCTCAAGGACAGGAACATTGGTCACGTGGTCAGTCCCATGGATGTTTAGGATTGTACAGAAGCAGCAGTCATGGAAACATTCAAGGAGTTGCAGGGGGTGGCAGTAGATGACCCATGATTCAAACCCAAATAAAAGAGTAGACAACACAGTGGCTCTGTAGACACTCATCTCTGTACTTTTCTTCAGGTGTTTTCTGCTCCAGACTTTTATGAAGTCTTCTGAATGCACTGCATGCCTTTGCTAATCTGTTGTCTATCTCTTTGTTGATCTTGGCATCTGAGGAAATAATGCATCCCAGACAGCTGAACTGCTGGACCAACTTAATCTGTGATTCGCCTATGGTGATGTGGAGATGATGGAAGTCTTCCTGTGGTGCAGGCTGGTAGAGAACTTCTGTCACTGTCCAAGCTTGCTGGGCCCTGGCAGATTAACCTTAAGAGTAAAGGGTGTGGACAGTTCTGTGCACTCTGTGCCATAAAAAAAGCCACCATGCAGGCTGGAAGGGTGAACCCACACTTGTACAGCCCTGCAGTGACAGGCGAGGGATGAAACAGCTACTGTAAGTAACAAAATATTTGCCTGGCAGGAGTATGAATTTTGATGACACCAACAAATAGAGATCACAACAATACTTAATTCTTCTGTATCTCTTTTAGTTCTTGGATATAAAAGTATTTATATTTATATGATGTATCTTCAAAAAAAACCAAAACCCACTTTCTGGCCAGACAGTGATGCGCAAAAATCAGTAGTAGATATCTTTCTAATGCTGCTGTTTGTTCATTAGATGGTTTAAGGTGTATATTAAAAAGCTTTAAAAAAATAAAATCAGGATCAGTCATTTCAATGCCCTGATCTAGGCAGTCAACCTTAAAGATACACCTCCAGATGACATCTTGCATGTCCTCACCACCCAGATTTGACAGATCCAAGAGAAAAACCTCATGGTTCAGTTGCTTTAAATGATCCACGCTGTCACAACAGATGATTGAGAACCGCCACTGAATCTATGATGTAGTGTTCCAACTTCTGACAGTCATCTGCTGAGCTGCTGGTACTTAGAAATGAGATTTCTTATTTGCATTTTAACAACTTTGAAAAAAAACCACCTATAAAAAATCTATGCTCTCAGCTTTTAATATTCCTTTTTAATTTAGTTTGCTTAATATTGCTGACCTTTTCTCATCTTACATTATTTATATTGCTTTAAATGTTCAGAATCACCTGAAAAAATAAGATGTTTGGACTATACCCCATCAAAACTCATGAAGGCTGCATTGCTTCTAGGGAAAAAGAGCACAAAATTAATCTGCATCTGATTTCAGGATGTTGTACATCAAATTTGGGCTTTCTTGCATTTTAGGGCACCAGGGGCAGGTTTGGGTTTCTGTGGCTTTATGCCTGCAAATGGAATTGCTATTGCCCTGCCACAATCTATTTTACAGAAGCATATACCTCGAGTTTCATTTTCTAGTTTGCCTGTAGTTTGAAAAGAACATTTATACCTTTTACAGGCATTCAAGTGTTATGGTAGCAGATGAAGCAAAGGGATAGAAGCAAGCCAGGGTCTCATCAGGTCAATTTTACTTTAAACAGTGTCTTGTCCTGCTCCCTTACTATCATACAGACTTTTCCTCACTAATCTTTGAATGGTACCTCAGCTTTCCTGTACTGACTTTTTTGGCTTACTTACCAAAAGCAAAATACTGGATCCTCATTTGTTTTTAGAATTTCCTTTCATCACATTGCCCCTTTCTGATGACCAGGGGCCACAGAGGACCTTGAGCTCTTATGAAACTTTATAAATAATCCTTTTGGTATAGCATCATCCCATAGGGATTTTTTCACTCACTCAGAGCATGACCCCACCTTTCCACTCAAGTCAACAGACATTTGGCCACTGAGCTCAGTGGGAATAGGATGAGGCCCTAATGCTTCACTGGTTACCTAGTTGCTCAATGGCTCTGGAGCTGGTAAGGAGAGCAGGAGCTCATATGGTATCAGAGTCCTCAGTTTCATAGAGGCTTGCAATGCTCTTAGACTCATCAGAGAGCCTGATAATCCTCAAATGATACTTGGCTTCTTGCACTGTTGCCTGGTAATGAAAACAGAGAAATGTTTCCAGCCGTGAGCCATCACCCTTCTGTTCTTAAGGGAAAACACACATGTGAAGAGAAGCATACAAACATGTATGCATGTGCGTGCACACACACATATGGCTCACATATATCATGAAATGTCTGGCCAGAGCAATGGCTGGCCTGTGGAAAACCTTATCTTGATTAGACTAAAAAATACCTCACCTCTTAAGCCTTTTTCCTTCATGAACGTAGTCATCTTGTTGCCTCAGTGAACCGCACTTTGTCCAATGCCTTGTATGTTTGAAAAATTATATGGTTAAGCAAGACATTTCATAATCATTAATCTATAGTTAACTCAGCCTGCTGTATTATGCAATACTGCGAGGAACAGCTGGGGCCCACTAACCAGAAAGTACTTTTATGGTTTCTCTTAAGGGCCATTAAATCAATGTGATGAGAGCACAGCTGGAAAAAATCCTGCAAAAATTTATCAGATCCCACACAATATGTAAAGGGACCACTCGGTGCAATTGCAGACTCAGCACCAATCCCTCTCAGTTGAAACTGCAGGTGGAGGAACATTTACAGCACAGCTCGTATACAGTCCTGAAAAACGTCTGCAGCTTCTCCCTTTTTCCCTCGTCTATAGAGTTTTCCATTTGGGCCTCACTAACTGCTCTAATTGCTGTGGATCCCTTAGGGATAGATTAATGGGATAATGAGAGCAACCTTTTCAGGAATTGCCATGCTGCCTGCTTAAGCTGTTTGAGGTGGAACTTCCCTAATGCTAATGCAGGGGACACTGGCAGTGCTGCCTCCCTTACCTCAAGCACCCTCTGACAGCGGCCTGGAAATCTCACTCCTTCCTCCTCCACATTTTGAAACAGAAGGCAGCAAAAGGGAAAAAGCTATTAATCATTGAAACCCATGTTTCATGACTGGTCACAGATGATAGATAACGCAAAATAATTAAGAAGGAATGCAGTTACTGAGTTATAATGTCCTGCAGAATTAACCTCTGATGAAATAAAGCAGATTGGGAAGCGAAAGGCATATTAGTCAGAATACAGCAGACAAAAAAATCTCTATACCTTCTCCATGGATGTCTAATGGGTTTTAAGCCCTAGAGCAATTTCTATAATGCTTTCCTTAAATGCTTATTAAGGATCTGATCCTCAGAGTCTGTGGAACACAGTGTTGTAGACAGATTTTGACTTAACAGTCTCTGGATAGGATCCATAAATTAATGGAATGAAAATTTAGGAGAAAAACAAGAGATAAGTATTGAAAAAACTCCACAGGTAGGGACAAAAGAGAGGAAATACAGTCCAAAAGGAACATTATAAAAAATGTGAGCATACTTCTGGAAGAATCGAGGAGTGGATGGGTCCATAGGTATTTTTGCACATTGGTGCAAAAGTAATAACTGCATACACCTGATAATCACAAGTACTGGGGAATGGTTTAAATACAATTTACAAAGCAGACAAGTTTACAAAGACAAGTGTCTTCCTGCGGCGTGATACAAGTGGCTGGTATAAAGTCAGATTGTTTATACATCTAGGCTCATCATGAAAGTTTTTGTTTAGTTTTCTTCCTGTCTTCTCCAAAATGAGGAACCCACACAGTTTCCCTTCTTTGCTCCTTTATTTGTGAGATGGTACTCTCTCTAAATAAGGTGCTCATTAAACAGCTGCTGTGTTCAACACTGCGATATTAACAAATTGCTTAGCGTAGGAACTAAAATGAAATGATGAAAAAACAAACTGGAAATGTATATGCGTGGGAGGGAGGGGTTTGAAGCAGAAATGAAGGCCACTTCTAAACTAGAACTTACCTCTATAAATCACAGCTTGCAGCTTTCCACTTGCAAAGGCAGACACAATCTTAAAGGATCACATTTTGGCAGATTGTACATACAGTAATTACAGAATAGCACACAGTCAATATCATGCACATATGAAAAATAAATATGCAATTTGTATAAAAAGTATGCTTGTATATACATGCGTGTGCGTCCACACGAATGTTATGTACATGATTTATATGACATATCTTCACCTGAGCTATTTCATATACATACGATACTTAGATATGCAAGCATACAAAACATGGTATCACAATCCACTTTGGTTAAAATTCTAGAAAGATCATCTTTTTCCCTGTCACCCCTCCCAGCCAAGACCAAGATGAATCTGATCTTATGTAGCATAGAAACACTGAAAATTTCTCAAAAGATTAACAAACCTTATTTCTGAACCACTAAAATCTGTGAAAGATTTGTCACTGTCTTCAGTGGGTGTAGGATTGAGTTCTTCTAGGACTGAATAGGAAGACCAGAAGAGGCATTCCTGCAAAAATCTGCATGAGTGGAGAAGGCAGCTCCTTCTGCTTCCTGGGACTTCTTTATAGGATTCTGTACCCATATAGCAGGAGCCACAGGGAAAACAATTTGGAACGAGGAGGGGAGAGAGAAAAACGGGTGACATGAAAATATCCACTTCCAGGCAATGCACTCAAAAGAATATTCAGCTTCACACCATGTTCTCTTTTCATTCTTGCCCTTACATCTCCTGGAAATGCACTGAAAACAGCCATTATCTTTACAGAAAATCTCCCTAACAGGCATGATGCTTCAAGTATAACAGAAACAAGAGATCCAGGGCATGGCTGAGGAGAGGGGCAGCTGGTGCTCATATTCAATAATTCTTTAAAATTTTATGTCTCCCCAGTGGCATTCTTTGTGCATGTGTAAAAGGTTCCACATTCTCCATAGAAAAGAGGCTTAAAAGACACACAACCACTTAGTTTTCAAAAGTGTTATTGATTCTTAAACATATTTTGACAGGATTGCTGCTGTTAAAATGTCTTGACATAACCAAAGCAGAAATACCCTCTGCAGTAGTTCATGGTTCTTTTTATTGAGGAAGTCTAAAATGCGTTTCCAAACCCAAAGCAGGGGAAGTACAGAATTTTTGAATTTTAAAAACACAGAAAGCCAAGACTCTCTAAGGTATACAAAAATGTAGAGGAAGAAATTCTATCTTCCCAAGGTTTGCCAGATGAAATGGGGAAGAGGGGGAATTAATTCTTTTCAGAAACAAAGGAGAAAACAGAGGAGAAAAGCTTGGGTCACGAACACCAAGCAGAGTGTTGCCTGATTGTTGCACAATGCGTTCTCTCCACTGGAAATGAATTCTAGCACAGGATGCTGCTTGCCCATTAGAGTATGGGACCTTTAGATGGAGACAAGGGACACAGGAGTGACCAGTAGAAAGCTCTTGTATGATTATACATGGACATGTGGCAGTCTCATAACTGTTATGACAGCCAGGTTTATCAAGATTGTCAGAAATCCCAGTTAAGTCCTAAAGAATTGAAAAATAATCCAGTTCTTATTTATATTCTGCTATTAATGGCAACTAATGAAAGAGACCAGACCTTGAAATTCTTGCTACTTGATCTTCCAAGAGGATGTCTCTCTGTACTAGTCCTTGTTCATATCCAGACCACCAGAAAAGTGTGAGGTGCTCATATCCCCTTAATTATATTTCAAGAGAATACGTGGATTTGTGGCTCATACTAAATAAAAGCAGTGTTTCAATATTATTTCTTTTAAGATTTCTCTAAATACTTTGTGAACACCTAAATCAAAATCTTCTCCTTGCAATTTTGATCCCATTTGTTTAATTTCATCCAATTTCTTACCCTTTAAGAGTGGTTTTCATGATGGAATACTTTCTCTCTCCTTTAAGTCTTCTCCTCATCCTCCATCTAAAATCAGTCTTTTTAATTAAAAATAAGCTGGATTTAGTTAAAAATAAAGTTTAATTAAAAATAAACTTGATCCACGGTTGCTGGCCAGCTCCAGTGTTCATTCTTGATACCTTCTTATTCAAAATGAAAGGAAAACTCAAGGTCACTGCAGAATTAAATTTCAGAAATAGTAAAAAATCCTTACCAGAAATTTTTCAAAGCTAAAATATTTTTTTAAAAAATATATCCTAAAAAGTAGTGGGGTAGCTGGGTAAGCAAGGCACAAAGGAGATTATGGAAAAGACCAGTAATATCTCTCAGAGAGAACACAAATCTTCTTGCGTTCATTGATTAAAGTTTGGAAATTCAGAGTTATTATTGGAAGTCTATGAAGAACTGATTATTCTTCTAATCAACGAGTTATGGCACAAAGAGTTCTCAATTCTATGTTCCATATGAGGGAGGTTCAGAGAATACCTACAGGAACCACAGAGCACTTTGTTTCAGATATATCTGATAACTAAATCACCTTGCTCATAATAAAACAACATGCAAAAGCTTTTAAATTCTTATGATAAAAATCCCCACAACTTAAAACCCAATAGCAAATATATTGCTAAGTGGAAGAGTATTTATTTGTTACTAATTTGTACTGTCCAGTATGTGCTGTCATCTTCTCTGGCGTAAGTATAACTTACACTTCAATAAAGGTTTAGCTTTCACTTCCATAAAGTCAGAACTCAACAAACTAAATTAAATGGACAGTATCAACCAACAGTCTGACCTCTTGTGATTGTTGTGTGCATTTTGAGTTTGATGAGACACTTTTCTAATGTCCTCTTGAGCCCTTAAGATATCAAATTTTCTCAGTCAATTTCACATGGCATCCAGCTACCTGGTAATGGTCTCTACAGTTCTCACTGATTACTTAGACTATACAGAATGCTGTTTTCCATTGATGCCACAATTACATCTCTCTCCCTCTCTACTGTGAAAAAAGTTGGCCTGGCTAGATTTGGCAATAGTGAGCAAGGAGGCACCAAATGAATTCCTCTAAGTAGGTATAATGACTCAGACAACTACTGTGTCAAAATATTATTGTGATGCAAAAGGTCAGATTGATGACCCTTTAAAAATATCTCCTCAGTCCAAGAATCTGTCCTACGACTGAGAAATGAACATTCCTGATGACATGCTGTTAACACACAATGGAAAATTTGATCAACTGCCTCATTCACACCACTTTACAAATGACCTTCTGCTTGGGAAAGCACTGTGTAAGCAATATTTCCTGATACATGTAACATTATTCAAAATGAAAATCCAGTCCTCCCTTTGAAAGACATCGGTCTGTGACATTTCCTTTTTAAAAAACACGTATACTGTATACTGACATATTCTCATTTATACCTCAATTTTGCAAGTATTGATAGAGTTGCTATGAATTTATTCTGCTGTAAATACTTAAACACAGTACTGAGCTCTCATGAAAACCTATACAATATTACCATGGTGAAATGGTCCTGAATTTACCAGTAGATCAGAACAGCAGGGAAGGATGGAGAAATAGCTATTACTTTTACCACAACAGCCTGCAGTCTTCTAAGAGCTTATCTAAATGTTTAGTTGTATTTGGGCTTTTGCTTATATATCTTTGGTATTGGTACCATGAAAGATTAATTGCAACATCTAACAGTAATCATAAATTGCAACATCTAACAGTAATCTTTGGTATATATGGGCACATACCTTTAGTGGTTTTAGCAGTAATACACACAAATAAAACTGTGGCGTTTTAAGATAGGTCTATCCTTCATTAGAGGGATACAAAAGATGTTTTTATTATTCATTGCTACTGAACATTTTGGCCACAAAATACTTGCCTACTTTACAAATTAGAACCTAAAATAGAATAAGTTGGGAGTAATAGATTAGAAGAAATATCTCTTGATTGACTTTCCTTAGGTAAGTACAAGCAGAAAAATAACAAGTTAGTTCAAGAGCCTAAGGATTGTAAGAGCATCTAGATGACAGGAAAATAGCATTATACATTCATTTCTGAGTAAACCACTTACAAAGAGATTCTGCCTTCCTGTGGCCAAGGTATAAAACCTCTGAATGCAAAAATGTGTGCTTGGAAAAAAGTAATTCAAACCAAATCCGCTTTAGAGTCAAAGATGACCATGCAGCAGAAAGGACAGCAAGAAATGTAAATTTCTTATTATTCTAGCAATTTTGAGAAATGGACTTCTGCAATCAGACTGTTCATTCAGCTATATGCCACCCAAATAACACTGGAATATAATAGCTCTTTTTAAACATGGTGAGGGGCCACAAATCCTCAAACGATAAAGTTCTCTGTCTACAGAAAGAGCAAAGATTACTGTGTTGCAAAGGGAAAAAGATACTCTTCCACAGCAGAATAGTCTCCACATCTTCAGCTATTCATGGAATAACATGTGACATTTGTGGCGGTTTGGAGAGAAGATGAAGCATTTGGTCCAAGTTTTGAATGGATGTGTGAATCAGGAGAAATAAAGTTTACAGTCCAGACAGGGAATATCCTCAGAGCATCCCCAGAAATTTTGTTATAGACATCTTTCAACAAGAAGAGCAAAGAAAACTGTCTTCTTGGCTTCTACTAGCTCAAGATATATTCTCCTGCTTTCCAATTAGCTCATCAGTTTTGCAGAAAAATCATTAAGCTAAATCAGGGTACTTGCCATTTACAGCTCCTTCTATTCAGAGAATACAGTTGCGAGAGGAGCGAAATGCCATTAAAGTTAACAACTTTCAAATATTTTATTTCTTTTTTATAGGTCTAATATGCAATATTTGGCAGAACAACTGATTTGGAAATGCATAGTGCCAAAGGAAACCATTCAATGTCTTTCCGTTCAATGCCCGGAGTATTTCCTCACTCCAGGGTGTAAAAACATTTGTTCTTGATTCACACAGTCATTCCAAATCCTCGCCAAATTATGCAAAGAGCTGTAAGATTTAATGGTGTAAGCATCTCATTCCTTATTATGAGACTTGGACAAATAAAAGCAATACATCGTAAAAGCAGGTAGCGAAACTACTGCCAAAAGTCATCACAAAAAGATGTTATTAATAGCATTCTGTCCTGTCTGCAGTGCTTCTCCCAGATCTAAGATCTGTTTAGGGTTTGAGTTTAATATGCAGTGCACCTGTAAAACACAAGCATTAAACATTATTTTCCTTTTATAGATAGAAAAAGCTCCGCTTGCAGAGGCTAGAGCCTCAATTCAGTAATGTACGGAGCCAGCAGTTTGATTTTTAATACACAATAGACTCCCAAAGTCATGTTATAAGGTCCTATTGAACTGAAATCTCAGCAGCTTTTCTTTGCACTCACAGAAAAATGCATGCCATGACAGAAATAGAGTATATGTTTATTTGCCTGGTCACACATAAATCCTTGGAGATGACAATCTTTGGTTCAGCAGAGGAAAAAAACAACCCAACCCAACCCAAAACAAAAGAAAACCCAACTGTATGCATTTTTAATTATGCTGGCTTGTTTTTCTCTGTTCCCCAGGCAACTAAATGAAAATACAAGAAACAAAACAACAACAACAACAAAAAATTTAAAATCCACTAATCTGTTGGAGGGTTGAGTCCCTGCAGGGATATCAACTGTAACCACACACCAGCCTGAGAAGCTTCCTGTAGAGTCCTGTCAGGTGAAAAGTTTTAAACCTGCTGCTTTGTAGACTGTTCTGCTTTGTGTAAAATATCTTCAGGCTTATTTTGACAATTCAAGTGATTTATTTGTTTAGCACTATGGATAAAGCACCTTTGTCCATCATGCATGACCAGGTAATCATTTACAGTTGGATAATCTGGAAACTGATCTCATCACAGAATTAGAGTGAGACAGGAACTGGTGCTGAGTATAGAAAATGCCCAAAGGACTGTTAACATGTTCTTCCTCATAATTCCTGAGTCCTGATACTACAAAGTGGTGGTTGTGGGTCATAGAAAACCAAGTAGGCTATCTTAAGTATGTGTAAATAAACAAAACCTTGACAAAATTTCCCCTTAATTTTGAAAAAAAGTTCATGATTCAGATTTTAATCCAGTCAATCTGAAATGATCATGAGAATGTAGATATGGCCTGAAACTGCTAATTGAAGCTGTGAAAATTCTCACTTGGACTCTTTTCCTTTTTTTGTCTTCACCTCTCTCTTTCTCCTTTTCTTTCTCTCTTTCATTCTCTATTTCTCCCTTTACTTTTTTTCCCCTTCTAACAGGCTTACAAGTATGTGATTTGAATTTTGCCATCAGAAATACATTTCAGAGCAAGTCTGTACTGCTCATTATGTGCATATCACCAGCTTTCAGACGTTTCAGTCTTGCTTCCCAACCTGTAGTCATTTGTGTTGGCAGAGAAACCTTTGCAAAATTCGATATGCAATAAAAGTTAAAATAAGGATATTTTTCAGTTTCTACTTGACTGTGTCAGGAAAGTGGGACTGAAAGATTTATAGTGTTGGGTATAAAAACTAGTTAAGAATTAAGCAAAAAGTCACTCGTTCTCCCCAGGAAAAAACCCTCTAGTGTTACAGTCAATAGGATTTTTTCCATCTACTTCTACAAGAAGATGATCGGATTTCAAGATGTAAGTAAAAAGGGGAAAAACTCAGTGACCCGACTAACTTAGTTCTTTTAATGAGAAGGGAGGCACCTCCTAAAGTTAGGGAAATTTATTTGCCTTGGTTAAGGAAGGTGTAGTACCCCCCCATCAGGCTTCAACACAACTACATCATTCGCAACCCTTGTCCAAATAACCTCTGCATGCCACAGCAACTGAAAGGATTGCTGAGAGTTTTATTAGTGATGAAACCAAGACAATTTGTCTTCCTTAAATATAAAGGCCACCACAGGTAAACACCCTCTGTTCCTTTGGCCAATTTGTACCATTAAGAAAAAAAAAGGTATCTGTAGGCTTGGTCTCAACTGCTCTGCAGAAAAAAATTGAATACTTTAGAGTTAAACTAATAGTTCCTGAATCTAGAACTGTCACTGACGTGCACACCTGAGTATCTCCAGCAAATTATTCCTAAATGAGGATTTTCCAAATCAAAATCAAATCTTGCACTCCCCCTTTTTCTCTCTAATCAATCAAAATGGATTTCATGTGAGACACGAAGGTTGGGGTTTTTTCCTGGCAAGTTATATAAGCAGGTTTTCTTTCTGATCTTCTAAAGAGAGAGCATCCCTTTTTTGTATTTACAAGTGCTGAGGCTGCTATTTGCTCCATTGCTAACGTTTTGCCTTTCCAAGCAGACAGCATTCTTTGCTCTTTGACCTTTTTCTACCCTCCTGTCCTCAGCTCCAGTGCTATAGTATGACACTGGCTCCCCTTCTCAAAGAAAGACAGACAGAGGAAAGTATTTTTCATTAAAATAATAGCTCCCCTTTGGCAACAAACAAAGGAGAGAAAAAAATACATCCATAAAAACTGAACTCTTTAAAAGTGTGTTTTTGGGTTGTTTTTTTTTTTTTGCTGTTTGATGATACAGGCAAAAAGCCAAAGTTCACCCCTTGTACTTCATGTTCAAAATTTCTTCATACAGCTCTAAATTGCTGACAGCTCTTTAGCTATGGCCATGCTACCGGGTGCCATTATAATAGTTCTCCATACCATTATGATGTGTCAATGTTTATGACCTGTATCCCCAAACTGGACGACACTCAAATGGGTTGACTGCTTCTAAATCACTTCTTTGGAAAAGACTTAAAGTACTGAGATTGCAACTAGAATTGCTATTACTCAACTGGCCCAAATCTAATTTTTTTTCTTTGAAAACACAAAAAGGTTACAGAATAGTAAAGCCCATGTGGAACAAAACACAGGAAAATACTTATTGTTCTCATATAGAGGAACACATATAATACCTGCAGATGTATGAAGGCCCAGAGGGCTTTTTTTATTGGTTCAGGGATGAATTTTTTATTGCTACTGAATAAAGTGTTCTTGACATAAGTATGTGACCTCTGACACTAGCCAGATTCCCTCTTGGTGGCCATTAGAATATAAATCCTACTTCGTGCCTTCTGACTTTAAACAATGCACTATCTGCAAGGGTTTTTTAGTGTGAATAAAATCAGAGAAGCAGGAGCAAAATTGTGTCTTATCACCTGGAGATGGGCCAAAGTGAGTTCAGGTGATTTCACTTACACCTTGAAAAGCTTGAAGGTGTACTGGGCAGAGCAACCTGTTTCACAAGCAAGCAAGAAAAATGAGCAAAAGGGGGAAGGCAGGAACAGCGATGAGTTTTTTTGTAAACTTGGTATCTCTGTTCAGCTCATATTAGCTTCTCAGCATTTTCAATTAAATCAGATCAGATTAAAAGTATGCTGCACATTTTTTCAAGAGATTTTCCTATAGGTACCGACTTAGCAGAAAATTTTCTTCTGACATTTTTCTGAGCTCTTCTTGTGTCTTCTACACCACATTTCTGAGACTTTCCATTTCTTAGAACTGATCACATCTAAGACATCCCTCCTTCTCCCCTACCTTCCTAGGGATGTCCTCTGGTCCTGTGACCAGTAACAGAGAAAGCCAGGAAAAATACTGCATTATTGGCTGCAATGCATTATCAGAATTTTAGTTCAAGCAGTTCTAACCAGTTCTGTGCCTTTGATCCCATTTTTCAGTTATAACAGTGAAGTCACACCCCTCTGAGCTATCCTGGTAATAAATCACTTTGTCCATCTGGAAAGTTCCCACTCCCTTCTGGGGAGCTCTTCCAGCAGCTGTCAGGAGCCCGCACCCTGTTTGTGAGATAGTCTTGCTGGACAGTAGAAAACACACACAGAGCATCAAGCCACCACTGTGGCTCTTTCTGTACAAAATTCACAATGGTTTCTGTGACAAAATATGCTAAAATCCCAGAGGAAAAACAAGACAATAGGCAAAACACGCACCTTTTTGCTGCCTGTCAGTGTCTGCTAGTAGGTAGTGTCTAGAATTTCTTTGAGTGAAAAATGGCCTGGTGCCCCACTCCTTCACCAGATTTCTCCTTTCACCTTGGCTGTGTCAGAACACAGACAGAAGGTGAAAATGCTGGCCCTCTACATGTGTGCTCTGCAGGTGGAGAACCAAAGCTAAAATGGTCTTACAAGGATCTGCTTTTCTTCCTCCACAAGCCTCCTCTATTAACTTGGATATGCTGTGGAGCCCAATAGTGTATTTTAAGAAACAGAAATGGGGAGAAAATGATAAATCTATGCAACTTCAAAAGAACCAAAGATACACTCTAGTTATCTTCCACTTTTCCATGAAGCAGAAAGTAGACATGAAGGTGGAAAAAAAAAAAAAAAAAAAATGCTGAGTCGTCAGTAGCTGAAAGAAGTACAGAAACCACTGCTATTCACAACTACAACTAGCAAATATCTGGTTACTAATAATAAAGATGGCATTGCAGGCAATATAGGTGGATTCCTGTAGTGATACAATGTGAGACTCACTTCAGAAAGATTTTAGGTACGGGAAATCTTCAGGAATGAAAAATAAAGCTTGCCTATTCTGCTAATGAAATACTGAAAGCAAAATTAAAATATATTTCTTATAAACACCATATTTACACAACCTACAAATACAGGACAAGTGTTTCAGAGGATGGGCAAATGCCCTCTGCTCAGCAACCTGAAACATGGAAACAGCAGAGAGCATCAGCAAATCTGACGAGATCCAAAAGAAACAGCTATTTTCAGAGGTATTCTAACTTTAGCAGAAAACACCTAAGGCTTCTAAAATAGCTACAGGGACATATATGAAGAACAATACACCATGTCATGACTGGCTGGTGAGAACAAGACAGAGGAGGGCTTGCAACGGAGCAAGTGACGAAGATAGATGGGTTTGAGTGATGTTTAAATTTCGTTTGTTATGGGGCTGCGGTTGACAATGTTGCAAGCTGCTCACCTCCCAGAGAGATAGGCATGTGGGCTATTCTTTGATTTCATAAATCATCCAGGAACATACCCAGAGCATTGACCTTTTAAGGGGAGGGAACTCGGGGCATTCAGCATAATTTAACACCGGCATGTCGGATGGTGTCCAGCACAGTTTAACACTCCTTAACCTCTGCCTCATTAGACATCTGTCCTGTCATTTATCTTTCTGTTTATTTTCTAAGTGATGTATTATTGGTAATAACTAAGGAATGGGCACTGATGTTACTCTCCATGGAGCTGCCGTTAGTCAGCTGGAAGTCAGAAGAGCATCGCTCTGAAACTGGTACACAAAACAGTTTTTAAAGATTTCAGGTATTTCCTCTGCCAAGCAATTTCCTCCTGGCATGGGCAGCTAGGACCCCTATTATATGACTTTTTCATTTATTTTTACTCTCTCCAGACCATTTTTGGGGGCTTTTAATACCAGCAAGTATTATTACTGTTGTTAATAAGACCTGATTACTCTTTTTACAGCAGAAACTTCATCCTGTCTATGACAACCACATCTAAGTAAGAAGCCAGCAGGGAAATAGTAGAGTCTTCCATTCTAACCACATATAAATATATACACATACTTGTACACAGGGACAAGTGCAAATACATACACACAAACATACATGTTCACGTTCTTCCCTCCTGCCTAGGTCAGTGCTATAACAGCAGGTCTTAAGACTTCTTTCTAAATACAAATATTTTAGCACATCTATAATTGACTAAATATTGGAGGCTTCATTTATGCTGCCTTTCTTTATCAAGCAACAACTACTTTTCCAATATTTGGTATATTGAGTTACATTCTGAAAGGGGAAAAGAAAAGCAAAGAAAGCATGAGGCCACAGTAAGGGGAAAATGAAATATTACACATTTTTTCTGTGTTGTGTAAGATATGTGTTGTGATATTGGATGGGAAGTAAATTCCAGCAAAGATTCTTCTGTGGCACATATGGTCCTAAGTATGAATTTGGATTTCTAGCAGATTATAAAGAAGGTACAAGTCCAGAAGGACCTTTAAATTAAAAAAACAAAAAATTAAAAATCCAGCTTTGTTTATATGTGGATATTTGTGAGTCAGCTCTTTAGTAGATATAACACCTTGAGAAAATATCGATCATGTTTTGTTTAACTGAATAACAATATTTTCCTTTAAAATCCGTCATCACATGAAAGATATTGACATTTTGAGCAATAACAAACAATTTTATACACACAATATTACCAATGAGACACAATTGAAATAGTTAAGGAACCCACTGGCTGACCTGAAATGTCCTCTATTTAAACACAAAAAACCATGCGCAAGGAAACCTTCAGCAAAACAAATCCTAAACAAAATCAAATGTCCTGAGAAACTGCATGAGACAGGTATCCCTGAAATTTGGATTACAGTGATAAGAAAGCACAAAACAAGTGTGAGGCAGGCAAGCACAGCTGAAGAGGAATTCAATGGGTGGGAAGGATTTCACTGGGGTACCAGAAGTTTTACTTTCCAGATGTACTTTATTTATAAAGTGCTTAAACTTTTTGAAAGTACCTATATCCCACACAAATTTGGCACTGCTTTACTGCTTAATTAATACCATCATCTCAGGTTTTTTTCAAACACTGTGGCTAGAGAAAAGAAAACACATTTCCACATATGCAAGTGCTGCCAAATCTAACATGACACTGTGGAAGCGATTTTCATACCAGAAACAAGACATCTGCTCTTTGACTGGTTCACACTCTGCAACTGGACATTTAGCTCTACTTTTTGAAAGACTGGATGGCATAACTGGAGATTTAAAGCTCTAGGGTTATTTTGAGCTTCTAGACTCACACTCTATGGCTAACTCTTCAGCAGTGAAAAACCTGCACATACCAGTCAGTCACAGGATGCCTATGCATTGTAGGATGCACTTACAAAAAGGGGCAATGTGATCTGAGAATGAACCCAGCAAGATGTTTCTAGGAGCATGAAAGCCACCAATTTCAGGTTGTTGTGAAACATCAAGTGTTGCTGCCTGTTCAGGTCACCCGTGTTGGTGAAAAGGGATCTCATACCAGAACAGGTGCAGAAATGGTTGCTGGGATGATTCAAGAAATGGAAAGTTTATTTTACGAGAGGAAATTAAAAAACAGTGGCTTATTTAGCCAAGCAGATCCAAGCCTGAGAGGGGATACAGTCACTCATTGTAAATACAGCTGGAGGATAAGCACCAGAAAAGGGAAAGAGTTTTTTAAGGTTAAAGACAATGAGCTGGCAAAAGAACAAAGGGATATAAGCCAGTCATTAAGAAATTGACGCTGGAAATTTGGTATATGTTTCCATCTTTCAGAAAGGTGAATTTCTGGACCAACCACATTTTTGCATTGTTGAGGTCAGAATTCACTAGTTTGCAGTAGATCATGAAACATTTTACATGACAACAGGCCAAGCACACAGCGTCCATCAGTGCCCTCCTCAGCTCTTCCGACCCTCTCCCTGACTGCCAGGATTGTGACCCATTGAATATAAGCACATGGTCCAGAGCATATTTACACCCATTTTTCTGCAGTTTGTTCCTTTGGAAATCAGGGCATGGGAAGTACTTTATACATTGTCTGTACTTCCCAGAGTCAGGAACTCTTCCCAGCTGCCCACCTATGGGGCAGAGGGATCTCACAAATCTCTCAAGTCTGGCTAAATAACTCATCTGAGGTAAAAGGACACTCTGTGTTTTCCCTGAGTTAGCCAGGAAAGGTAAATCTGCCACACACCTTGCCCTGCCCTGCCCACCATCAGCCCAGACCCAGCCTCCCACCAGGGCCTGACCAGCCACTAAGCCCAGCAGAAGGAGCCTTCTGCAGCCCATTCCCGGCTGGTACATGCACTGAACTCTGTATTCATTGCCTAATCCTACTTAAGAGCAGCATTTAAATGTTTGTGTGTTTCTCCTAATTCGGCGCCAAAAGTTTTGAGTTTTCTCCTCCGTGAGGGGAGGCTCGACCCAGACCAACCTTGACGTAAATCTGATGACGCTGGTGACTCAGCCAAGCTACATGAGGCAAATCTGTCCCAGCTTTTTTCCCCTGTTAGTAATAAAATGTAAAGCTTTATTTTGAAAGTACATAATTGATAACATTGTCAACAAAATTCATCATTCCCCCAGCATCACCCTACAATGAAAAGTTAATATAGCGCAGGCCATAAACAAAACATTGTTTAGGTCTATGTTTCTACTTAAGCACTAAGGCTTTACATTTTTGTATCTTGAAGTAGAAAGCGGAGTATATAAGGTATTCTAAATCTATTAATGCATTTAAGAAGTTGAAAAAAGAAATTTTAGTTTTTATTGTCTTGTGTTACTATTTTAAGTCCCAAACTTTAAGCCCAAACAGGGTTACTGTAACATACATAAAATAGATTGTTTAGCAAGAAATTTAAAGATCAGAATTCCTGTAAACACGAGTGTAACATTTAGGCATAACAAACTCATATTAAACACTTCATGTGTTAATGATATTCTGGGTAAATGGCTGCATATAATTGACTGTGGAAAAAATGTATATGAAAAAAATACGAGGTTTTGTTTGGGTTCTCTCAAGAAAGAAAACATACCCCACTGGGACAGACATATGCCACACACAGGCACACACCATGCAACATTGATCCCTAAGGAAATCACCATCTGAACCTGAGCCTCCTTCCAGGTTGTGGTGGCAAAGCTTTGAAACCTGATTTGTACCTGTGAGGAGTTATCCCCTGTAATGCCAGGGAAAGAAAGGCCCTTCCAACTTACTCTGCCTCACTGAAGGACTTTCTGGCCCATCCCCAGCCCAGGACCTCATCCCATGTGCCACTTGGGACCCTCGGCATCAGGGTGTGACTTCTGTAACCACGATAAAGCCCCAGGCCAGATTTGCTCAAATGACAAGCTTCAGCAGCTCCAAAGTGTTTCTCAAGAGCCACCAATTTGTAATTGAATCACACACCAAAGAAATTTTTGGACAAACATACCAATAGTGTGTGAAGATGACCAACAAACTCTATTCACTGACCAAAATTGTCAGCATCTGAATTCTTTCCAAGAAAAATTGCAGAATTTTTCTTTGCCCATAAGTGTTCTTTTTTTTCTGGTTCACACTATTAATATTCCAAGCTATCCAGCACAAACAACTTACTATGGACACGCTCCTGTACATGTGCTGAGACATTAGCTATAGACTCATTCTGAGATGATTAAACCATAGTGTCAGCTGGACCTGCTCCAGACCACATCAGAAAAAGTCAGTGTGATAAGGGTGAATATCACCAGCTTCACAAAAGGCTCTACTGTTTGTGTTGGTAGGAAAAATCTTCCAAGAGAAACCCATACAGACTGAATGTCTTAGCTTCCTCTAAACTCACCTCCAAAATTTGTTCACCACCTCAGGTTCATCATAAGGGATATCCTGTGCACAGCAGCTCTTGTCTCTCATCCCATCACACATTCCTCTCTTTCAAAGACTACTTAGTCTTAGCAAGACTGTTGCAGAAATGCTGAAGTTTTGTTGTTGTGAAGTGATGAATACAGGGCTGTGAAATTTCCAGTGTTCATAAGAAGCTAATTAAGTTTTTGAGTGGTTTTCTGCCATTTTGAGTTAGACCACCCTGAAGTATCTTTAGATTCATCAGTTAATTTGCTGAAGTTCCCCTGACTTTGTTTCTGCTGGAATTCAACTTCATTCCAACATCAATGGGACAGAAATTTGGAAGTTACGTATATTTCCAAGAAATACAGGCCCAATGAATTCCCAGCCAAATTTAGGTCTACAGGTGCCCCAATAATTTTGAAACTGGACTTTAGAATCAAAGTCTATTTTTAATTGAATTTTTTCCAGCATTTGAAGCAAAACCATCTGTTGCTGATGAGTTATTCTTTGTCTAATAACAACATTATACTAATACAAAACCTTCTGAAACTCATGCTCTGAATGAGTTTCCACTGTTTTAGGCACTATTGTCTGTTTCTTCACTTAACTTATTCTATAAATCTCTCACACATATTTGAATAAAATGCATGCACAGTTCTTGAACAAGGAGTTTTTGTACAATGGCATTTAGTATTAAGACATTAAGGGAACAATCCTAGACACATGCTGAGTATCATATCATTCCTCATCCCACGACCATCCATATCCTATAGCTGGATAATTTCACTATAGCACCAGAAGGCCCTTTTTATTAACCAAAAAGTAATCTTTTGTCACACCCATAAAGTCAGAAATACTGTTGTATTTTCTCTTATAAAGAGTATGTTATAGCTCTTTCTGAAATCTTCGGACTTGCTGACAGAGCAAAAAGCAAGGAGCCAGATAACCCCCTTCCCTCCATCAACCCACCCACCCCACCCCACCCCCCCGCCCCCCCCCCAAAAAAAAAGTGCTGTCGAGCATACCTAACAGCCCAGAGCTTGCCAATGTATTTTCCACTTTTAGCACAACATCTCTAACAAATGTACATGTAGTATCCTTTTTAAAAATTCATGTCCAAATGGCATTTTTTTTATACTGAAAAGTCTTCTTCATTTAGGGTATGAGGTTTACAATAAGCATGGATGTATGGTGAACATATTAAAGCACTGAACTACAGATCGGTGTCTGAGAGAGTTGATATTAATATAGCCAAAAAAGGAAACTCTGCTTTCAGTTCAGGTTTGGAATAAGCAGTGAGGCAATGAAGCAGAGATACAAGAAGACTGTTTTGGATGGCAGGAGCTTAAGAGAAGGTGATTCTCAAACCAATGTTTCTTGAAAAGAACCAAGAAATCAAGACATAGCCAGTGTAGAAGAGCAAGAGCAATGACAAGGAGGAACTTTCTGAGAAAAAATCGCAGAAATTCAGGGAGGACTTTCAACTTAGTAGAGAAATATGTAATAGCACTGTTAACAAAACAGAAAGTTTAAAAGGAGAAAACAGGTCTATAATCTGGATGTCTATCTGTCCATACCTGACATGGAGTACCAAAGGCTGCAGACTGACTGTTTCCACCAAAAGGCCACAATGCTATAAAGTCCAATTTCTATGATATTGGATGAAAGATTATTTTTGGAAACATGAACTCAGAAATTATTTTGCAATGATTTACCAGCTTTTCCAAAGAGCAATATAAGAAGTTTTATGAGGTCCTATCAACAACAAAAGGAGAGGACAGGACAGGACATAAGGCAAGGCAGGGCAAGGCAGGGCAGGGCAGAGCAAGGCAGGGCAAGGCAGGGCTGTGCAGGGCAGTGCAGGGCGGGGCAAGGCAGGGCAGGGACAGGCAGGGAAAGGCAGGGTAGAGAAGGGCAAGGCAAAGCGGGGCAAGGCTGAGAAACATGGGACGGGCAAGGCAAGGGAGGGCAGAAAAAGGCAGGGCAGGGTGGGGCACGGCGAGACAGGGCAAAGCCGGGCAAGGCATGGCAAGGCAAGGCCAGGCAAGGGGGGGCAAGGCAGGGAAAGGCAGAGCAACGGAGGGTGGGGAAGGGTGGGGCACGGCAAGGCAGGGAAGGGTAAGGCAGGGTAAGGCAGGGTAAGGCAGGGCAAGGGGGGGCAGGGAGGGGCAGGGCGGGTCAGGGCAAGGCGGGGCAAGGCAAGACAAGGCAAGACAAGGCAAGACAACGCAGGACAAGGCAGGGAAAGGAAAGGCAGGGCAGGGTGGGGCAGGGCAAGGCAGGGCAGGGTAAGGCAAGGCAAGGCAATGAAAGGCGGGACAATGCAGAGAAGGGCAAGGGAGGGCGGGACAAGGCAGGGCAGGGCAAGGCAGGACAGGGCAAGGCAAGACAGGGCTGGGCAGGGTGGGGCAGGATGGGGCAGGGGGGGGCAGGGCAAGGCAGCGCAAGGCAAGGCAAAGCAGGGCAAAGCAAGGCATGGCAGGGAAAGGCAAGGAAAGGTAGGGCAAGGCAGGGCAAGGCAGGAAAAGGGTGGGCGGGGCAGGGAGGGGCAGCGAGAGGCAGGGTAAGGCAGGGAGGGGCAGGACAAGGCAGGACAAGGCAGGGTAAGGCGAGGCAAGGTGGGGCAAGGCGGGGCAGGGGAGGCAGGGCAAGGCAAGGGAAGGCGAGGCAGGATGGGCATGGCAAGGCAGGGCGGGGCAGAGCGGGGCAGGGCTGGGCAGGGCAAGGCTGGGCAAGGCTGGGCAGGGCAGGGCAAGGAAAGGCAGGGCAAGACAGAACAGGGCAAGGCAGGACAGGGCAAGGCAGGACAGGGCAAGGCAAGACAGGGCAAGGCAGGACAGGGCAAGGCAGGACAGGGCAAGGCAGGACGGGGAAGGGGGGGCAGGGCAAGGCAGCACACGGCAAGGCAAAGCAGGGCAAAGCAAGGCAAAGCAATGCATGGCAGGGAAAGGCAAGGAAAGGTAGGGCAAGGCAGGGCAAGGCAGGAAAAGGGTGGGCAGGGCAGGGCGAGGCAAGGCAAGGCAGGGCAAGGCAGGGCAAGGCAGGGCAAGACCGGGCACAGCGGGGCAGCGCAAAGAAAATCATGGCAGGGCAAGGCAAGGCAGGGTAAGGCAAGGCAGGGTAAGTCAGGGCAGGGCAAGGCAGGACGGGGCAGGGAAAGGAGGGACAAGGCAAGGCAGGGTAAGGCAGGGCAGGGCAAGCAAAGGTGAGGCAGGGCAGGGCAAGAAAGGGAGGGCAAGGCAGAGCAAAGGAAGAAAGAAAGGAAAAAAAGGAAAAGGAAAAGGAAAAGGAAAAGGAAAAGGAAAAGGAAAAGGAAAAGGAAAAGGAAAAGGAAAAGGAAAAGGAAAAGGAAAAGGAAAAGGAAAAGGAAGGAAGAGGAAAGCAAGGAAGGGACAGGAGAGGAGAGGAGAGGAGAGGCAAGAGGAGAGGAAAGGAGAGGAAAGAGGAAAGGAAAAAGAACTATAAATTGTCTTTTCTGTGTAAACATATTGCACTCTGAAAAGCCTTGCTCTTCAGCTTTCAGATATTAAAAAAACTGTGTTCCTTGTTAGAAGAATAAATCTTGGCAAACCACCAGTGTGAGAGAATGGGATATATCTGTGTCAAATTATGAACCCTGTGTTGTATTAAGAGTGCAAACAAACCAGGACATGCCCAATTACAACCTATTACACTGAATTCATATGGCTGCCGGACCTAGAAAGGCTTTTTGCACCTCGGTTAAAGACTAATGCCCATAAAGCCTTCGTCCCCTTGATCTGGGCATACCTACAGGAGCAGAGGCAAAGGGACACAAGTCAGAGAAGAGCCAGCTCCAGTATAGAAGCCACGTAGGATGTATCTCCACAGTGGATGGCAGGCAGATGTGAGCTACCTTCGCCAGCAATCTGAACTAGCAGGCAGAGTCGTAGCCATGTTTACTGTGGCACGGAGTCATTTTTGAAAGAGAAAACAGAAAAACAACAGAATTTTATGCCCTGGTCCTGCATTTCTCATAAAGCTCTGGGTTTGGGCCTCTCCTTGTCCATACAATTTGTATTGTGCTGCCAGACAGGGCTTATTAGTTCAGGCTCAGTGCTTTCTGAACTGCAGCTTTGCAGTCTCCAGACCATATGTGCAATAAACGCTGCCTGCAAAAGACACGCACTCATACATCAGGACACACCACCAATCTTAAGCAAAGCCATTGTGCAACTAATTTCCAAAATAAAACTAACTAAAGACTAGGAGAAGAGTGCAGATTTCTGCACCTATCCAGTTATGCCTGTATTTGGCTCCATGCCTCTGCCTCACTCTCATGGGATAGGAGCGCAAACACTGTGCAGGGGGATATCCTATGGAAAAACAGGATTCTGGTCATTCACAGCACAATGTCACCACCGAAAATTTGAAAAATTGTAAAGGAAAAGGACCAGGAGGCTTACTGGCTTTCTTCTTTGGAAATTACTGCTGCCTTACTGTTTCTCTGAGCCTTAACCACAGAGTAAGGAAGCCCGTTGCACCTGGTACTGTGCTGCATCTTTCCAATGAGACTACACATTAATTAGAGCAGACAGGGGAGCATCAGGAGGCTAAAAATTTTTGATGAGCAGGTAGGTAGGCAGTGGACTGAGTACATCAGTAGCCCTGTCATTTTTACATACTAGGGAGAGAAAATGAAGTCAGATTTGAAGGTTTGATTTGAAGGCTCAGGACTTGTTTATAACATAGTATTTAACTATTGAGTGCTGTAAAAGTGAATGATTCCCTTTATGTACTAAATTTCTTTGCTGAGCCCAGCAAAGTTGTTAAACAAGAAGCTGTAGCTACACAACGTCTGGTGCAGAGGTGTGGGATGTGGCATGTGTAAGCAGCAGGGTAAGTAAGTATATAATGTGTATGCAAGTAATTAATGGAAGTCTGAACTATCTCTTTAAACTCTGTCAGGGATTTTTTAAAATCTTTATTTAATCAACTTGAAACCTTCTCTAGGAATGTGATAGCTTTGAAGTGTGTGGAGTTCAGGGAGCTTCCCATGTTCACAACACTGAAGAACAAGACAAACATTCATGACTGTTCTGTACTATGTGAAACCTTGTTACTGGAACAGTAACCCAGCTGTAATTCAATTTATTTGTCTGGGTGAGCCAGAGACCAGATGAACCCTGCCATGACATCTGAGTGGTTGTCCATCTTGCTTTTGTGCCAGAAGTGTTGGTATGACTCGATCACTTTCTCCCCTCTAAAATTATGACCTGAGGTGAACTGGAAAAAAAATAGGTCCTGGCAATTCTAAAGCAGAAGAAGTGGAAGAAGAATAAGAGGGAATATTTCCTACCCCACTCCAGAACTTGAACACCATTTTCAGTGGACAGATGTCTGTGTGTTAACCTGGGAAGTGCAGCTAGCAAGAAGCTGATGTTCCCAAGCCACATACTGGAAGCAGCGCTGATTAACAGCCATATCCCTGTTGGATGGTATGTAGCATCAACATGAGACAGGTGGCCAT
Source organism: Heliangelus exortis (assembly GCF_036169615.1). Lineage (NCBI taxonomy): Eukaryota > Metazoa > Chordata > Aves > Apodiformes > Trochilidae > Heliangelus > Heliangelus exortis. The sequence continues at coordinate 62,154,538 of NC_092424.1, forward strand.
GGAGAAGGGTACTCAACTGGATTTACATTAATTTCATATTTTTGCTTCTTTTAAAGAGGCATGTCACAACTAATGTCTGTATTTTGTCAGCTTCCTCTAGATAGTCTCAGTATCTGCATGTAGCTATATTATGAAATCCATTTTCCTACTGTCTAGACCTGGGTTAGATAAACTGCAACAAGTATCCATGTCCAGAGCTGTGAGGAGTCTGGAGGCAGCATCCCAGGTTCCCTAAGGGGAATGGCACACTGTGTTATTCAGTAACCTGTGACACTGAAAAACAAGGAGTGCTACTGAAAACCTCAAACAAGAAGCAGCTAGAAATACTAAAGGCAAACCATGACATAACACTGTGAGGATGGACAATTTTTAAGTTGGAACTACTTAAGTATAAGTGCAGACACTTGTTCACCTCATTCTTTTGAATAGAAAGCCAATACACAGCCAGAACCTTCTTATGGTTTTACTTTTCTTCAAGAGTAACACTTAAAAAATATTCCCACCCTGAAAACAGAAGGTACAAAAAATCCAGAGGTGATAAATGTCAAGCAGCATTCAAAGAAGATCAAATTAAGTTATCCATGAATAAACATCTGCAGGAAATATCTTAGCCTTTCTCTGAGAGACTAAAACTACATTGTAAAGTTGTGTGTATGTGTGAGAATGCTGTATGGCTTATTTAATGGAGGTCTATTAGCTCAAATGATCTTATATAATTAAATCAGTGAAAGATAGTACAGAAATAATGACAGGAAGTTATTAAGATGGGAATAACCTCACATGTCATTATTAGCTGCAATACCTTTCTTTGGTTCTGGCCAATCCATAATAGAATAAGAGTGAGAACAGAAATGCCGAGATGAATGTTAGTTGTTATTAAACACAGAGGATAATTCCCTTTCAGTGACACAGTGAAAAACTTAGTCTGAAAGCTAGGATAAAAGAAACAATAAATGGTGCATATTCATGGGTTTTGTTTACATCTAAGTAAATCTGCAGCTTGGGATAAGATCTCCGTTTCAGTATGCCCTGTTTAGTATTGCAAAACTTACTGTCACACAGAGAACTGCAAATTTCCCACTTGTTTATGAACTAGCATTCTGAAAACACAATTTGATCCAGGCACATCAGAATATTTCATCTGAGACTCTAAAAACATAATAATGCAAAATCAAATAATGTTGAAATGAAACAAGATTTCAAATGAAATGCAAGATGGGTTTTTTTGTGTTTCTGGAACATTTTTTCCAATTTTCTTTTGTAACAAAATTACAGTGAATCTGACAGTTTTATAAAGCAGTTTTCATTCCAGCAAAAATACATTCTCAACTTGAATTTGGTTTTACTAATAGAGCTGTGGCCAACAGTATTCCTACTACTCATTCATTTAAAAAAAAAAAAAAAAAAAAAGGCTATCCAGAATAATTATTAGGCAAAATATTTAACAACAATAAAGACAAGTACAACCATAAGATATAGCTGAATCCAGAGTCTTCATAGGAATCAAAACCAGATGAAGTATTTCAGATGAGTAACAAGCACAGGCAGAGTTGAAATAGAAAACATTTACAGAAAGAAAGATACCATCTAGTGCATATGTCAAAAGTTAACTGGCTAGGGGGAAATTTTCTCTTCGAGCAAACTACTCCTGACTGCCCGCTGTGGTATTTTATACACTTTTCCTGTGAAGTTTCTGGTGTCCCTCAGAGACAGGTAGTGTATGAACAGACAGACAGCTGGCCTGCTGCTGTTTGGCCCTATCTTTGTTACCATGCATCCTAAAAGAAGCAGGGGAGATGGTTTGCAGGTTTTGTTCCTGGAAGACCCTTTTCCCACACGCCCTCTGTACCCAAACCTTTGCATCTGCTGTTTCAGAATCATTCAAAATTTGGCTCACAATCCTACAACTTGCTGGTCCGTAATCGTACTGCTTGGAAAGACCTCTTTTGGAGACAGTTTTCACTGAACAGCTTCCAGAGGTCCTGTTTTTTCCTGCTAACACAGGTCTAGCCATTTCTTTGTACTTTCTTTAGTGTGTTTACTTATTTGGAGGACTTTTATGTCACAGCCTGCAAGTCTGCTCATTCCTTTCAGCAACATTTCCTCTTGTTTAAAACTTGCTGAGTGCCTTCTTACATTTATGAGGAAGCCCATCTACAGTTCAACCAGAACACTAAAATATATTATACATTCTGTTTATTGCATGCCTTGGAGAACTGTATTTAACAGTGCAGATTGAAAAAAAAAAAATGCAGGGGGGGCCTTATACTGTTTTTTAAAGGCTAGAATTAAGCTCACAAAAGTGTAATTCTTACAGCCAGACACACTTATCTGTTTCTCCACCGTTACCTCACAGGCAGTAAGACACTTAGCCGCAAAATTTATCAGCTATGAGGTCATTAATAAAGCTGGTCAGTCTCAGTAGTCACTTTAAAGATGATAGTGCTCAGTGATAAAGTAAAATACTAGAAGATAGTTTTGTTATATGTAAGTAGCTACGTTATGATTTTGTAGTTTAAAGGATTTTGACAGTGCTTTCTTTGAAATTTCAGGCCCAGATTTTCAGTCAAGGAGCCATTTACATATTCGGTTCTTTCCATCAAGCTGGCTTTAAGAATCAAGGAATACGAGTGAGTGCTCGCCAAGGAATATAAAAGAATATGCAAGAATTCAGATTTATAGTAAAGCTGGTACAGCTAAGCTTGGAGAAATCTCATCAGGCAAACAGGCTCTTTTCCTTAGAAGAAAGCTATGGAGAGTTTTAGTACTATCCATGGAAAATTCTGATAGGAAAGTAGGAAAACAGCAAAAATTTAAAAGTCTAATTTTAATCTATGCTGTCAATACTCTCTTTATGCAAGCTCATAGCTTGTGTCCACTTCAAGATTTTCCAGATTCCTGCTTGCAGGAGTCAAGGGACAAGTGTCGCTGCATGAAGCTGTCATATATCATGTATCAAAGAGAATCTGAGCCAGTCTTGTTTGCTAGGGGAAAGGTTTGCGGATCACAACCTACAGCTGAGTACACCTACAAAGAATGAGTTAACCTGCATGTGTGTCAGGCTCAGTGCCCACACACACAGGGAGGGATGGTTCATCCCCAGTTGGGAAACTCCAGTGAACCCCGTGTGTCCAAAAGCGTTGGATGCAGCCTCATACCCTGAAATGTGGAACATACAAAACTCCTGATGATCACAGCTGAGAATATCAAGCATCTTAAAAGCCTGCTTGGGCTCATAAATAGGAGTGCTCTGGTGAGTATTCCCCTGAACCAAAAGGTTTGCACAACCTGCAAGGGACTGGTAGGGGCTGCCCTGTCTCAGCCCCCTGCCTCCTGCTCATATGTTCTCACCTTCACTCTGCCCCAGCACATAGACACTGCTCCTTATCAGAGTCTTAAATATACGTATCCTAGAGCTACAGGAAAATTGCAATCCAAATTGTGCAAATTGAGGGCCACATCTCTCAGAAGCCAGGCAGAAAACTGCCGAACGCTTGGAGGTATATTTTCACAGTTAACTCACACAGCAGATTAGTTTCAAATCAGCTGCCTAATCAGGGTTCCCAGGAAGGCTGCAGGCACATTTTTCAAAGATGAAGAGAAAAGCTTTCCTGGCACTTTAACTGCAGTCGTTATGAAATCCTCAGTTCACTGGGCTGGTGAGGTGCAGGGTGGGTTTCTCCCCAGTGTGTTCTTCCTGTTAGATTTCAGGCTGTGCCTTTTCTCCCAGGATACTCTAAACACAATGTGTACCATCTTAGTATTTCTTTTCCAGTTTCTCTTTTTTTTTTTTTCATAAAATGAAATTAACTTCAAATACTACTGTCAAAATAGAACTGATATTTACATGTTATTTACACCAACTCCCCAACTGAACAAGGGAAAGAAAAAGGTGAAAAAATGCCCAATTTTAACCTCATAATACTATCATGCACATCTCCTTGTTTTTTTACCTCATGTTATAAGATCACGAAAAGGAAATACTATTTAGGTATTCCACACTTCAGCTTTTTAAAAAGCTGAATTTCCTTCTTCAATTTAAAACACAAGATATATTAGTGTTCACCAGGGGGACCCTATGGATGACACCACACAATGTTAAACCATCTCTGAACTATATGTCTCTGAATTTGGAATTAGTCCCTGCAGATTTATATGAATGTCTCTTCCCAGATGCAGAGTCCTCCCTGTTGTCTTAGTTTGCAGGATGTGGTTTGACTGGAAGTGGCCACAGGCCACTTTGGTGCTGGTGCGGAGTCAGCTTCCCAGGAAGGCAGGCAGATGAGGTCTGCAGGATGCCCTCTGTGGCAGAGGTCCAGCTCACAGGAAGGACATGAGCTAGGACAGCATTCCTACTTGTAGCCATAACAAGCATCTCAAATGCCCCTACCTTGTCATCAAAACCTACCTGAAAACCTCTTGAAGAGCTTTACCAGCTTCTAGGGTTTAGTCTATTTTGATTTTTGGATTCTTCTCCGCTGTCTTATGTAGTCAGAGAGGGTGTCTGACCCATGCATTTGAGATAGAAAGATACTGCTTTCCCTTAGTCACTTCCTTTGACCAGTGCTGTGTTGTTTCCTCTGGCTGAAGACCTCTTCACAGCCTGCTGTAGGATTATTTACTCTGCCTTCTGGGAAATCCATCATTGTTTTCTAAAGAAGATAATGAGTTCGCTGTAAAGCTGACACTGGTCTAACCTGCAAGTACACAATTAACATCAAGGCCATGCATGACTTTTGCCAAATCCTCGCCTTGTGTCATCGCTATGATTGGCATGTTTGCAGCACACATTGCAGGAGCTTGATCTGGTTCACAGCTCTGAGTCTTTTTTATGTTCAGACATATAATCTAATGAGGTGAAAATGGAAAGCAGCCCCTGAGCATTTGGCTATAGCTGGGAAAGAATGTAAATTAAAAATCTGAAAGAGAGAGCGGGTTATGGGGTAGTGTGTCACGGAACTTCAGAGTTCCATCAGGTGCCTCGCCAGCTTGCACAGCCTTTGTGTCCACATTGTCTGCCTGTTGGACAGAGCTAAGAGACAGAAGAATGACAGTCTGGGGAAAAGAAAGAAAGACAGTAATTATGGGACGTATGTGATTAGCATGGTAGCCAGAGAAATTAAACCACTAGTCCCAGGAATCTTCCTTTCTATAAGGTACCTGTGGTGGAAGAGAAAAGCTCCTCACTACAGAGTTCAGCTGGAATCCACTCCCTGCTAGTTTAGCTTGATTGCTTTTTTGGATACCTACTGTGGGGGTTCAGTTCCTTGACCTTCCTTTCTATAGAACTATATTGTCCTGCCATGAAGAAAGGCAGATTAAGAATTTACAGGGATCCTTCCATCACTGGAGTCTGACAGGAGTGCTCAGGGAGTTCATTTTTCATGGCTTAAATTGCTCCAGGCCAGCATTCTTATCAAAAAGGTTGGGTTTAATGTAAAACACAGACTTCTTTTCTTTCTTTTTAATTTTAGCTCCGTATTAAACAGCACTACAAATTTCCCTTTGAACAGCAAGTTCCTGAGCTGCTTTCCTTTGAATAACATATAAATTTAGATTAAACTTTATTGTTCCTGAGTAAATCAGTCTAGTTAAGAAGTTTATAATTATTATTAGGGAGACAAAATGTTTTACATAACAGCTGAAAAGTCTGGAAAATTCCTGGTGCAATTAGACCACGGGTTCATTGTTTGCTTTCTTTTTAAAGGTACCAGCTTACAGGATAGTTTCCAAACTTTGTCTTTTGGGTGCCTTGGGATCTCAACAAGTTCAGAAATAAAAAGAATTAAAAATCTGGTAAGCATTAGCTGGCATCCCAACTGTGGCTTCCAGTAGGATTTTCCCTCACACCTCCCAGCACACGGTGCTGATTCTCTGCAAACACGTTCCCTCCATAATTCCCCAGGATTTTCACTACTTAAATGCTGTTCCTCAGCTGGTGCCCACTTCTTGTGCTTCAGCAGTTCAGGACTGGGAAGTATGGTTGGTGATGGGGAAAAGTACCTGAGGTCCCTGCAGCATTTCTGCCTGTTAAGGGGGTCTCCAGGCACCCCAGAGCATCCTAAAAACTGCTTTATCCAACAGCACCACTGGTATGGTTAAGCTGGGAGCCAAAAGTTTATGTCTCTCCTATCCCTTAGGCACTTTGTACCCACATTCTGTCTGCAAAAGTGCCTGAACTATCAACTGCCAAGCTTCTGGGCACTTAAAAACAGGAAACTCTTTCACTTTACAGGGAATAATTAAATATAAATTTGGCAAGAGAAAGATGGAGCTGGTGTTAGGGTAATTCTAGAGCCTAGTAAGCACCAATCAGAGAGGAGCAGACCAAAATTTCTATCCCTGATCCAAGGATAGAGTTCATAGACTTGGATTAAACCTCCCTGAATACAACACGTGCAGCAGAGCAAAGGTGGTAACCAGAGGCAAGATGTCCTTCCAGCACCATGCTTACAAGAGACATGCTCTAACCCTCTTTCTCTGCCCTCTCTTTAGTCAGTGGACACAAAGTCATGCTTAGATGACCCCTAAGCCAGATCTACAAGAACTCTAGAAAGAAAAAAGGACCTTGACCCTCGTGTACACAACCCAGTCTATTGAATTTCAGCTGTTGCCTGAAGCTGCTAGCAGACTGACCACTGTGGTTAAGACAGTTTGCAGAACACTTATGTGCAATTCATTTTGAGGAGCAGGTCTAAAATAGGCACCAAATGGTGCAGTGCTCTCGAGGCAAAGGTAATAGACAGCTGGAGAATTTTACAGTCAGATGGAGAATTTTAACAACAGAAATATAGGTGCCTAGAGAGTTTAGACACCATCTGAGCAGAGATTTTAAGGATCTAAGTTTTGGACCTAGAGTTAGATCCCCTTTGGAATCCAGTCTTAAATTCCTAGGGTGAAACAGAGGACAACTACTGCTGAAGTCTATGGGAATTTCACCATTGTCTTCAGCAACACCAAGAGATCCTCTTTAGAATAGGAACACTCATAAAGAATAATCCAAGTAGCAAATGACACACCATTTTCTCCAGCCCTGTGATCATAAACATTACATATATAGCATGAAATACAAATATTTTAAGTGGCAATTATAATTTTAAAAAAATTAAAAATACCCATTTTTGTCTGTGATGAAAGTATGTCTTTGCTAACTTCTACATGTCTGCCTGTCAGGTATTCTAAAAATCTGGAGAATCAGTATCACAGTCAAATGCTATAGATGGATGGTTTCATACTTTGTGGGAAAGACTTACTTTTCAAATAAAAGTTTTTAAACTTCAGAGATACTGATGCATTCTCAGCTAACCATATGCTCTGTACTTACTGTGTGCCAGCATTCTCTCAGTGCTGGAAGAAAAATAGTTGAGACAACATATTTGATGGATTTGTTTAGGGATTTTGTATGCATATGGAAATCATTTGTTTCTCTACTGCAAAGTATGTTTGATCGCTCAGTATCAACATTTAACTAGAAAAAGTAGCTACAGTGCTCCCAGTTGTGTAAAGCTCAAGCTAAACTAAACAAAAACTGAAAAGCAGCTTCAGCATATCTTGTGCTCATTAAGAGAATAAATGCAGAAAAAATTAACTGATGACAGGTATGCAGATTTCTGTAAGTCAACAGTTTAACAAAAGAGTCTTGCTTGGTTCAGCTACACAGAAGGAAATCCTAAAAGACTGATGTGAGTCCACCTGCAAAAAAGGGGGTTAGTGAGCATTAACAGGTTATGATAGAAAGTTCCACTGACGTGGTAACTATTCAGCGCAGGCCCCAAAGAACAAAATAACATCTATTTGTGTGATCTCTATAGAAAAACACTGGTGTAAAAAGTTTATGCCTTTCTGTTCTTCAGGTTCCCAGATGTGAGAATCTGGAGTGGAAGTAGAGCCACATGTGGCACACACCCTGTGCAAAGCCAGGCATTGCAGGTGATACAGGATGCATTGAATTAATCATGAGCACACGGCAGAGATGAACATGCACATCCAATTATGTGTACTCCAGGCTGGTTAGATTGGTTCACGTGCACATCAGTTGTGCATGCAGGCTACTGCATGTTTGGTCATTCCAGAAAAATGGCCATATCTGCTTTACACGAACTTCAGACATGCCATCTGGTAGCCCTGATAGCTTTGTCTTTTTCTCTTCATAATCAGATGATAGTGAAGTTATTCTTATTTTATGGAATATAGTAATTCCAAAGCATGATTTTTTCATCCTGTTTTACCTTAACTGAGGCTGAATGCTGTAATTACCAGATGATGTACTTTTTCTCTGAGTAATTACACATAACTACTTTTCTGGTGTTACGGTCACAGAAAGAAAAATCAGATTTTACTGTATTTATTTTTATTGTTGCTTAAGCACAAGATCTGTGTTGACGACAACTTTCTCAATAATAAGCTTCAAAACCAAATTTCTTTAAGAATTCAGTAACTACCAAAACTAATCACGGCCTGGGTAAATTACCTATTTTTGTTTATTCAAATGCATAATAATTAATTGTTTTGCAATCAGAAAATGCAATAAAAATTTCCTAAGGCTTGATTTTTTTGATCCAAAATACTCTTTTATAGCTGTTTTTTGCAATTTAAAATGTCATAGTGTTACAGAAGTGAGGGTATAGACAAATTGAATAGGCACCAGTACATTTTGGGATACACTAAGAACCAGACTGTTTAGGTATGTAAAAAACAACTAGAAATGGGGTCAGACTTCCTCCTAGACTGGGGTCTGAATTAAAATATCATCAGAAAACTTTGGTTGCACTTAATCACAGCAAACATTTTTAGGATTTAGGACACAGACAGATTAAGTATTACTCTTGCTAGCAAAAAAAAATGTCAGGTTCAAGTTCTAAAATGTTTAGCTTAAAAATAATGAACTTCCTAAGATTGGTATGCTTCCCAGAGGAACCTGGATAAAATCAGACACATACCTGTGCATCCACACTTGCAAGAAAATGTTTCTGCATTTACACGCTTTGAATCAGTATATAAAATGTCCTACAAAAACTGGAGGAAATGAGCATGGCATCAGGCTGGGAAAGTACAACAAGGACCTACACACCTAGTAAATAGAACACCCATCCCACTACAAACTTTGCTGTAGTCCTTCAATTCAGTACCCAAGGCCCTGAGTTGGGCTGAGAGTTGGGTTCATCCCAGGTATGGCTGCTGCCCCCTCTTCCCTTCCCCTCCAGTTTTCCTTACAGCCTGGGATGCAGTGCTGGTGAGAAGGGGCTCAGATCCACATCCAGCAGGATGGGGGATGCTGCTCAGTCCACCTCCCCTTTGTGGCTAACATGCCAGTGCTGAGCAAAGCAAGCTAGTCCTGCTCCAGCACTTTGTGCAGCTTCAGAGAAAAATACTGTAAGATCCCCAAAGAGCCTTTCCTGTGAGACTGCAAAGCCCCGCAGCTGAAACATAGTCCTGGCCACACACAAACTTCATTTTCTCTCTCTTTTTATGACCATTTTGACTGCCTAACCAAGCAAGACCAAAGTGCTCATGATGGTGACTCCATTCCCATGAACAGACCCCAAGTGCTGTGCTGAGCAACTGCTGCCAAGCAGGCATCCTGCCCCCTGACAGCTTTTGCATCCAGAGCTTTTTCAGTAACACTCTTATACCTCAACAGTACCTTCACTTTGAGGGCTGCGAAACATTCTACAGCCACAATTAGGTACAGATCCAAAACACTTCAAACAACATGTGTTAGACTATTATCTGCTTCCCCATGGGGGAAACTGACTCCAGAATGGATAATGCCACATTTTAAAAAGTTGAGCCCAAACAGAAACACTCCAGCCTTCATTTTCAGAAAATCTGAGGTACCTGCCAGCTGAGCTGAAGTGAACATGGGCTGCTGTTTTGTCAGATTCTGAGGAAATCTGATATTTCTCAAGCTGGTCAACAAAAGTGGATTTGTCAAATATGAATGTTTTCTTCTGGGTAGTTACAACTTTTCCAAGTCAGAGGAAAACCTCTGTAGGTGAGATTTTTGCATCTCCTACTTGTCCTGAAAAGACACTTCTACAACTTCCCCAAAATAAATGCTTAACAAACTACGGGCTTTAATAGATTTGACACTCAAATCAGAGAAGATCCAAAACTCTGTATGAGTCTTTTGCTACCCAGAGGCATAGGTTTGACTACAGAAAATGTGCTCCTGTGAGTCAAGCAATTGGCATAAGAAAATAGATAGACAGTCAAAGACATCTCAAAGTATGCTTAAAAAACCTATTTTATTTACAGAAGACTTTAGTACCTTCATCATTCTTCCAGGATCCTATTACTAGTAGGGAAACAGGGGGTGAGAAGAAAGCAGAGGAGCCTTGATAACACCTTTCAAATTATAGTGTCCTGATGTAACATGTTGAGGATTATGTGCTGTAAAGGGAAAACTTGTGATGGATTAAATGGAAAAATATTTGCTTGGGCCAAATATTCTGGAAAATGAATTTTCTGATTACAAGATTTCTTTTTACTCCTCCTTAAATGAGGGATTTGTATTTGAACACTCCTGCTTGATTATGGAAGACATTCAATGCCTCCATCTCCCCTCTCCCCAAGTCCAAGAGTGCCTGTGTGAGGAGTCCACTCTTAACTGAAGGCAAGAAATGTATTTCTAAAAGATTCAAAGGTCTGAACTGAAGAAAGTTGTACCAAGAGAGCAAGAGGAAGGAGAAAAAGGAGAAAAAGGAGAAAAAGGAGAAAAAGGAGAAAAAGGAGAAAAAGGAGAAAAAGGAGAAAAAGGAGAAAAAGGAGAAAAAGGAGAAAAAGGAGAAAAAGGAGAAAAAGGAAAAAAAGGGAAAAAAGGGAAAAAAGGAAAAAAAGGAAAAAAAGGAAAAAAAGGAAAAAAAGGAAAAAAAGGAAAAAAAGGAAAAAAAGGAAAAAAAGGAAAAAAAGGAAAAAAGGAAAAAAAGGAAAAAATAAAAAAGGAAAAAAGGAAAAAAGGAAAAAAAGGAAAAAAAGGAAAAAAAGGAAAAAAAGGAAAAAAAAGGAAAAAAAAGGAAAAAAAAAGGATAAAAAAAAGGAAACAAAAAAAAAAGAAAAAAAAAGAAAAAATATAAAAGAAAAAAAAGAAAAAAGAAAAGATACCCTTATACTTAGCTTTACCTCTGAAAGAAGATTTTAACCAGTAACACTTACAAATGTGCATTTGATACCCCAGGGTTGCAGACAGGGTTGCAGTCAGGACAGGAGCTCAGGAGGTCCCTGGTCCAGCCTTTTTGCAGCAGGCTTGGCACTAAGATCATCCCAGCCTCTAAGGGCTGTGCCCTCCCCCTCCCCCCCCAGCATGGAAAACCCCCTGGAGGGAGCTGAAACCCCCCAAGACAGAGCTGGCACAGCCCCCCCCATCAGTCTGAGCCTCTGTCCCCCCACCCCCTGAGAGAAAGTTTCTCTCTGTATCCAGTCTGCACTTTAATTTATACCCGCAGCCTCCTGTCCATCTATCATGTAGCACTGAACAGCCTGGCTCTGCCTTCATAAAACACAAGCACGCTGTGCACTGTAGACCTCAAGGCACAATAAATTTACCTGTGCTTATGTTGTCACAGGCAGGTTGGGTTAAATTACTTTTGGGGGTTACATCGTGAGTTGGCGGCTTCTTTAAACCACGCTGACTTTTCTAGCCACAGCTCAAGCTGGCCATGTGTTTACAGCTCTGAAAGTGCTTACCTTTGCATACAAGGGTTGCTCCCTTTATGTCAATGTGACTCCACACCATGTGGGAAGTAAAACATGTATGGAAATATTTGTATGGTCAGGCTGAGATAATGCAGAAGGATCTTGTGAGACTAAGCAAGCAATAAAATGGCAGAATAAATTTGAGGATATACATGTAAAGTGATATGGGGAAAATAATCTTAACCTCATATATAAAATAATGGGCTTTGAGCTGACTGTTACCACTCAGGAGAAAGACCCTGGGATTATGTTCTATGAAAACAACTCCTTCCTAGCAATCAAAAAAAGCAAATTGAAAGTTAGGAATTATTAGGAAAGGAGTAGAGAGCAAATAGAGCTATGCAGCTGTATAAACTCTCAGTGTGCCCATGTCTCAAACACTGCCTGCAGTTCCCTTTTCAAAAAGCACGTAGCAGAAGTGGAAAAGATTCAGAGGAGGGCAACAGAGGTGACCAAAGGTATGGTTTGGTTCCCATGAAGGGGTGGCTAAGCACAGGCAACTCTGTAGCCTGGAAAAGGGGTGACTTGGAGGGGTGTTAGGACCACAGTCCACCAGAACAATTGAATGGAGCCAGATCCTCTGTTCACCATCTCTTCTACTGAGGATCATCTAGTGAAGCTAATGTGAGCCATGCAAAAAATCAGCAAAAGAAGGTGGATTTTAGTGCACAAGGAAGCAGGTCTGTGGAGTTCATTGTTCAAAGGTGACTTGGGGCAGGACTCAGGAGAGAAATCTCTTGGGAATAAAGAGAGAAAACGCAAGAGGTTTGGGAAACCTCCCAGCCTGGATCTAGTAGGAATGTGGCACAATATTCATTAATCATACCAAAGATGCTTCCTTTGTTCTTAATCTTTTAGGGGTATTTGCTTACAGCCATCATTAGAGGCAAGACATTGAGGTAGAGTAGCTCTTGCTCTGACATACTATGGACTTTTTTAGGTTCTTTTCAGGGTAATAGTGTGTTTGTACTGATGTTTTCATGCCATTGTAAAATCACTTTCTGTGAATGTTATAAGGAAATAAACCTGGGGGAAAAATTAATTTTGAAATTTCTAAAAGTTCTATAGCTCAAAAATTAGGAATAAGAAATTAAGAAAAATATTACCATTCAAAGACCTTTTTTGTAAGCTAGTAAATAAAGCTTTAACAAGAACCAGTGATGGCAGCTAAAGCCAGATTAGATGGACTCAGTACAGGAGCAGTTAGGTAACTTGCAGTGGCTTGTGATACACAGAAGGTCAGGGAAGATGATCTAATGTCCCTTCTGGCCTAAATATCTCTGAGTATAGCATTCTGGCAGCCACACAAATGTGGAAAGCAAACTCTAACTCAGCATGTTTTCTGTCAGCCACACCATATCTAGATATATTTTCATGCCAGGTTTTGAAAAACTTGTCCTGTTGATTTTATAACTGCACTTTATTTCTCTCCTTAAATAAGCTAATACTGAATTTCTGAGACAACTTAGAGCCTTGATAACCTGCAACACCAAGTTTGCATTTATTAAGTATTTGTTTCAGCTTCAACTATTTTTTTTTCTTTTGCATCAGAACTGTAAGATCAGTGAGTCACATATCAATCAAAGAATTACTTATTCTCCACAGAATCGTGTTAAAAGCCTGGAAAGTGATTCTGCTGTAGCATGCAGTGCTAGGATAGGGACCTAAGATGGATTTAAAAAATAGGAAAAAGAAGAAGCAGTAATATGAGTAGACAAAAAACCTCTGCAGCTCAAATCTGAAAAAAGAGGAAACCTTTGATAATGCCCTGATTTAATACAGGTGAAACCAGGAATTGCTATAAGGTTACTGGCCTCAGTCAGCCTCCTGTACTCCCTTCCCACAGAATATCCAGAAATCTCTGCCTTCCTCTCTCCTTTGCATGCTCTCTCTCTGAAACTAATGTTTCAAAATAATTTAAATCACATGTAAAAAGACCTCCTAGTTTCAGGTTTCCTTTGGACTGGCTTATTAACTCTAATCATCTCTGATTCATAATTTTGGGTGGCATTTACAGATTTCTACAAGTATACACAAAAACCATTGAAGATTTTATTAGTCCTGTCTAATAAAAACACATGCTTGAAATAAAACTGGTACTTTATCTAGCCCATAAACTCTCTGTTTGTCTACTTGGAAGACAAATTGTGAGTAGAAGTCAGCGAAAGCAAAGGTTATATCTGAATCACTGGTACATCTTAAAAAGCTCATAATCTTATCACAAAGCATGTAAAAGGGCAAAAGGTTAGCAGCAGTATCCTACTTTTTATACCATATGGATTTGTTTCCAGGGGAAATCTCTGAGAAATTATTTATAGGCATTAGTCTGTGGCATCAGAATAATACATGCACTCATGAATGGATGGACATGATTGAACTAGCTAACAGGATTTTTTTCACTTCTAATTACCAGGACTCTATCAGAGAACTAATGGATAATAATTTAACAAAAAACATTAATCTGTGTCCAACAAGAAACATATCATTCTGACTTAAAGGATTCTCTAATTTTCTCAATAGTGACATAACAAAGTGCTTACTTTTCACCTTCTGTAGAAAAGTAAGTCTCAAAGTCAATAGAATAGCATATGTGTGAAATGTGCTAAGAATGAGAGCTGAGAGATTTCAAAATGTAGTTTCCTACAGCGTATCATAATTACATGAAGCTATTCTTAGTGAGGTGCCAGGGCAGTGATACTGTTTCAGGTGGCAGTCAACAAATTCATGAGACGTAAGCTCACGAGACATGAGCAGTACATTTTAATAATGATAACTCAAAAACTTAAGGTTCTAAAGCATCCATAACTAAGACCCCCAGTTTGCAAAAGCAGTGTCCCAGAAACAAGTGCCTGAAAAGAACTGATGAATCAGCAGGTGGAGAGCTGAGCCTGAACTTTGTACACAGTCTACAATAAAAGCATTAATCCAATTCTTGTACGTATAAAAAGGGAACCAGTGCCCCTATGGTGGGAGACTAAGGGATTATGGAAATTAATTTGTGCCTTGGACAACACAGACCTAAATACATTTTAGAGCAATGCCCAATGCTCTGGTGCACATTTTAGAAAAGATGGCAAAACACTGGGGAGGACAGAGATATTGGGGAAAACACTTCCACACAGAATTGGTGAGGGAGTAAGAAGTGAAGTTAGCTCTATAGTTAAGATATTCATTTGGGAGAGGCAAGACTGACTTAGAGCCATAAGAAAATGCCTGACTAACATCTCTAAAACTAGGTATTAATTGGAAGGTGACTGGACTTCCTCAAGTGAAAAACTGATTCCAATGACCTCTACAGATGTTCTCGTGTTACCTGACTGCCAGAGAGTGCAAATGTTGCCTGGTGCCTGTTCCATAGAAAGCTGTGAGAAGGGGGCTTTGGGCACATCAATCCCAGGACATCCTTCAGTGTGTACAACATGTGGCTTCAGTGTAGTAAGAACTTTAAGTAACTCTGAGCCACTTTTTTTCTGCTGGAAAAAGATATAGCACCAGGGCATACATTGTGGAAATCCTGAGCCAGAAGACATGGTCAGAACACAAGCATCGTGGTAAGTGCTGCAACCATGACAGACATTCCTCAGCATAGTTTGATCCCACCTGTCTTCAGAAACCTAACTCAGTTACAGGAAGACTGCATCATCAAAAGGATGTGCTTCTCCTCCAGTGACTGGGCAATCATTGCCCGTTTCTGAGTGGACTCTGACTGAGATGCCTCAAACAGTATGAATCTTGAGGGACACTAACAAAGGCAGTGACAGCTCTTATGACTACTGGAATTACAAGGCACCAGAGTGGACACACTGAACTTAAAGGTTAAAAGAAGGAATTATCTGGGCTGTAAGCACCTATGGGAATATGTGTACCATACAGTGCAGCTCTGTGCAGTAGCAACCCCAGCTGCTTCTGAGCCAAGTGCCTCTCATTCTCAGCTGGACACAGGGCACTGGCCAGGTGCTAGCAAGGTGCCTGCAGCCCATCCATGGCTTGGCACAGCTCTGAGGACAGAGAGGGTACAGTTCTCCCACTTGGCATGCCTGAAGAGCTGGGGGAGCTGCGCAAACACAGCTGTGCTCCTTGTCTTCCTGGGCTGACTCAGGTACTTCCTGACACCAATATTCCAGCTGTGGGCCAGCTATTCATGGGCAAAGGGACTGGAGAAGGCCCTCACATGGAAAAGCCTGCTATGCTCTTCAGCATTTGCAGAATATGGACAAAGAATAGTGCCTAATTAAATTTTAGGATCCTGAGTGAAAGTACACTGGCTTCAAAAAGCCAGGGGAAGTAAAATCACGTTTAACAGTAAAATAATTAGCTAGCATGGTTTGGGGAAAAACAAAAAACAAAACAAAACAAAAGACAAGGAATTCCTGTATTTTCTGCTTAACAAGTAATATTAAGCCCAGTCACCTACCTTCAACTCAACAAACATTCACTGACTTTCAAGGTAACTTCGCCTATAAAGGAACTACGAGACCAGATCTATAAACACAAATTAAATTGCTGAGTCCATTACCTAGAGTTTGCAGACATTAACTCCTTTAAGTTTTACTAGTTCAAATCCAATAAGTAAATGACAGTAACACCTACCAATACCATTAATAGTAATAATTGGCCATTGCTTTAATTAAAATTCTTTTTTTCTAAATTTTAGGCTGCAGAGAAGGAATTTGGCATAAAATTTTCCAGCCTGGAAGCAATTTTTATGCTTGTAGATTTTCAAAGGGATCTGTTTGACTGTTTTTAAGTTACAGAAACATAAGAAACACATAGCTAGCATTTCAGAAGGGACTTTTCTTATTATTGTTGTCTTGATGCAACTCATGTGTGGATGGAAATACAGTATACCAGTATATTCATACACAGACCTCAGATTCCCTTGTTTTTAACGAGTACCTGTGTATGTTTGTAAGTGATGTACAGACATCAGTGAGGGGCCCAACCAGCAAAAACTGAGTCTGGATTCGATCATTCTGAGAGTTCAGTGGTTTTGGATTGAGGGATTTAATCTGAGACCGTTTCTTGTAATGCATTTTAAAGGTGAAAGGGCTTTTCTTCTGGCAAGATGAGAGTACAGGGCTGCAGGGATCTGCACTTCTCTTGCAGCTGTAGACATCACTAGTAAATACAGCCACAATTCTGGAAGCTGCTTGGCTCAGATAGATCCCCACCATGACACAGTGCTCCATCAGAGCTGGTCTTCAGAGGCAGAGTGAGCCACACCAGCTGCAGCAGGAGGCCAGAGACAACCAGGAGAACACACTGCAGGAATGCTGCAACATTACCCTCCCTAATACAAGTACAGCACAAGCCCTGGGTATTTGTGCCCTTAGCATCACAGGGATATGTCTAGCCCCTAGGCAGTTTACTGGAAATTCAGGGTTCTCACTTTATAGTTTTCTTAAATTGGATTTTCAATAGCTGAGATGATAATCTGAGCCACTGTGGTCACCAGCACCAAGAGCCTGGGGTGCAAATCCTCCCCTGCATCCAGAGCCTGCCCAGGAGAGGGCAGTGGTAAAGGAGGTCAGAGAGGGACAGGCAGGATGCTCCAAGGGACAGGAGCACTCAGCTGAAGTCTGTCCTCAGGTGGTTGTTAATTGAGTAGCTTACTAATCTCCTGAAAACTAATTTGCCTACAGGCTGTTTCTGGAAGTTTTAAGTCTTGATGTTCTCCTTCCACAGGGATTGCTCCTCTTCATTTTTCACTGAATTCTCCCCTTCTTGAATACCTCTTTTTAGCAGCCTTTCTTCAGCAGAATGCAACTTTGATTAAGATCAGCACTTGACCTGAATCTTGCAAACCCATTGCTTCTGAGTATCACAAAGGTGGATAAAGTTTGCTTGCACATTTTCCTCACCAACCAAGGAGGCTGAGTAGACAAAACCAGTGTTCTCTGAAACATTTTCAAGCAAAAGTTTCAGAATGGAAACTTGATGGCAAAACCATCATCTTTCCATTGAGAAGCAGCCGTGGTTCCGTTATACAACTTTGAATTTACTGCTGAATTCCAAGCCTTCTTGTTTTACCATATTTTTCCCAAGAAATTAGAAATTTATCCCTTTTAAAGGATGCTATGAAGCTAACAAAACAGCTGTCCAGGAAAAAAGTATTTTTTTTTTTTCCTTCTTATACTTGATGAGGTAAGGAATGAGTTTCATTAATAGGAAACCTTATTAGGAACTCAACCTTATTATGATAAAGAAGGCCTTTCAGTTCTGAAGATTATACTACCAGCAAAGATATGTATTGCATAGAAATCTATATCTGCTTGTGTACAGACACATATATGCAGTTCAAAAACCATGCTCATGTATATTGGCTCTTGAAAAATAGATACTCTATGAAGGTAAATTCATATGTAACACTGACTGAAGTTTGCTTTCCTTGTATTTAAAATCCAGGAAGCATGTGATGCAACATCCTAGAGTCTCTGTGCTACATCTGACTAGCTCATATTGAATACAAGCTCTGTTAAGTTGAAAGGATTTCTGGTTTGTTTCAACTTGAAAGTGATTTAATATGAGGCCCAGAGAGAAAATCTGTCTCAGTAATCAAATTATAACAAGTAAGGATTAAAAGTATTAAGAACTTTAAGCAATCTTTTAGTTGCCCTGTGTTCTTGAGGTCATTTGAAGCCGGCTGTGGGAATAAGTAAAATAAAACAACAAGAGAGAAAAAAATCAAAGTATTATAGAGGGGAATCAAAGAGCATCCTGCAGGATTAGATTATGGTACAAGAAAGGGACTGAAACATTTTCCAGGATCCTTAACTCATTTTCCTTTGGGAAACATGATTTTAAAAGGGTATTTTAATACCAATCTTTCTTTTCTTCTAAACTGGTTGCACTAACACTTAAAAATGTAATGTTTTTTTTCTAATGAAAATGCAAGAAGCATTGATAAAGTCCATTAATCCACAAAATAAACACTTTTCCCCAAATAGAAAACTTTGGGAACTGGGCATGCTGTATTAATTGTTGTTATATAACAAAATCAAAATAACAAAACAATAAATAACAAAAACATATACATGAATAAAAATGCTGCATATTCAACTTAAGTCAATTAACATTCAATAGCTTTCTAACAAGTCATGTAAGTGCCTCAGTGCAAAACAGTCATGTTTGCTTTTGTAGATGATTTTAACAACCTTTACAAAGTGACAAACTGAACTAACTCACTATTATGGTGCTACTGGTAGCATCTCCAACTTGGTGCAGGAAAGAGCTGAGGTGATATTACAAAGAGTTATACATTTTTCTATCTGAACCTGATTTTATCTCAATTAGTAGCTTCTTTCCCAAGAGCTAAAATCACTTAATGTTCCCAAAAATGCCTGGCCTCTCCTTTGATATGAATCCCACTAACTCTTACTCCCTCACACTATACCAGTGAAGCCAATTATGAAGTAGAAAAGGTGACGACTTGCAGTCCCTATTCATTCCCTCAAATTAAGTTTGCTGGGAAAAAGAAGAAACGTTGCAAGTTACTTTTTCTTTATCCTGATATTCTGCTTCCAAGAAAAATTTTTAACTAACTCATCCTGAGTATTCATCTACGTGCTAAGCCCTGACAAATGCATATATCTGGGTAACTCTTGTACATGGCTGAGGTTAACTTCAGAGCAATAGCTGAGGTCTAGAGAATACTGCTCAGAACACAGTTTGATCTCCCCACCACACGTCCTTCCACCACTGCCCACCTTGCCACTCTGCCACATGCTCTGTGGGAAATGCAAACCCCTGGGCACTGACCAAGACACCAGCCTTGTGCTGAGAAGTTACAGCCTGCTCGTTGCCCAGTCACCATGCAGAGGGAAGAGGAAAGGAAAGGTCAGGGCACTGAGCCTATTTATTTATATATATAATTCAGGACTTAATTATGTTGTGATGGAGGAATTGTGGACATCTGATCATAGTAAGTTTTTGCTAGCAAATGAAAACTTGTTTGCTTGATTAAAAAAAAAAAAAAAAGAAAGTAAAGAAAACAAACACTAAAAGATAATCTAAATGAGGCAAGACAAGCCAAAGCACAGTATGCAAGCAAGCTGCTGTCCCAACTGGATCACTAAGCCTTCAAAAAGCAGCTGCCAATTACTAGGAGATGGTCTTTGCACTGGAAGTTCACTTTTTTTCCCAGAGAAAACTAAAAACAGTGAGTCCATGCAGTACTAAGCATAAATGTATGTAGAAGACCGTTTGAAAAAAAAAGGGGGGGTGGATGAAATCTGTGTTGGGTTGAGCAGACATCTTCAGATATGGCTTGAGCATAAATGATATCAGTAGAGTCAACTGTGTCACTGGCAGGCTAACCAGGGTGCACGAAGAAAAATCCTTTCCAAAGGTAGCCAGCTATGCTTTTTTGCTTTCCTTTTATTTTCCCCCTGTAAACTGAGAATAGAACTGATTTAGCTTATGACACATAAATCCAGCCGCTTTCTTCTGTGTTGGCTTTAATTTCATTATCCATGTATTTTAAACCAAGCTGTTACTGCCCAGGCAACTTCAATAAGGGAATCTCCAAAGCACAGGGGCTGAGGGACCTCACACAGCTGTGACCAGAAAGCAAGGATGGGTCTTGAGCCCCCCACAAAGCTATGGTGGAGGGCCTTGCTCCTCCAGCATGGAGAGCCAAGAGCAGTTTTACGGCAAAACCTGAGGCAGGTGCTGATGGGGATGCTTCTCTCCAGGAATTTTATTCACAACTTGAAATTATGGTAAATATAGAGCCTTATACGTATATATTACATAATATTTTATTTTATATATATTATATGTCATATCTCATATAGCATACTATATAGCATATATCCTATCATTATATCATATTATATTATATTCACATGTGTACATACTATATTTTGGCCCAAGTGTGCTGTAACTTTGGTCCCATTTTTGGACAAGATATTTGTGAAAGCAGTGGCCATTTTTTCCTCAAGACCATTTGTCTTTCATACACTCTCCTTTTTGCAGGGGGGTCATAGTGCTAAAATCTGAAAATCATCAACCTGCATCAGGCAGACCTTCGATAAGTCATTGTTATTGAAACAGTGACCCTGACTTGAAGAGATAAATGTGATTTATTTTACTACCAAAAGTCATGGTGTTGACAATATCTATTTAAGTTTATTATCCTTGATTATGAAAATACTGTCACTTAACAAAAGTCACATTTGCTTTTTACCTAAGCATTTTAGTTTCAGCAGCTGTGATGCTGACAGGTTCCCAGTGCAGAAAACAAACATCAGTAGAAGCTGCTGTTGATATTTTAGTAAATACATACACAAAAGCTTATGATTTGTTCTTCTAGAACAATGAGAAAAGCCTTCAACTACTCAGACTGTATGTTACTGTCTGAATCTCACCTTGTTTTCTTATAGCTACCTTCCTGGATTCCCTTTGGGAAAGTCCTCAGCTGTGGAACAGCTTGAGTCCAAACCTGCCGAGTTCAGGAAGAAGTTGTCAGTGAAGGACACTTGATAAAGACCTGGTTGCAGATCTTCATTTGGTGATAACCTCAGAGTAGTTTCTTATATGCTGGCTCCTGAAAGCTCATGAATGCTACAAAGCTCCCTTATTAGAGTGGGAATCAGCTGGGAAAATATTTTGATTAAATCTTTTAAAGGATGCAGAGGAGAGGAAACTATCTGACTTTTGAAATATACTTGGGGCACTTAACTCTAAACATCGGTTCTGGCTTAAGGTACTAAAGAAGGAATCTATATATGCCTTTTAAAACCAGCAATATGTTTGCCTACCATCAGCCTTCCTGACTGTTTCATTTCAGGGCTAGTGCACTAGTTCTTGGGAGGTCACACCTGTGAAACATTTCAAGTTAGAGCAGAATTGAAATCCAAAGGAATTCAATCTACTGAAGAGATTTTCAAACACTCTACCATCTATCATGAGAAGAAAAAATATTCAATAGATGTCTGCTAGAGATATTTAATTTCTTTTCTTTTTAATCCCAATAACTATCACATCCTCTGCATCCCATCTGACCAGAGGAAGGTACAAGCTGCATATCCAGAGATAGTCACACACCTGCCACCACCTGCAATATGACTGTAACCACAGGTGTACAAAATACTGCATTTTAATCTGAAGCATTTCTCTCAGCAACGAAATTCCATCCCAGCCTATGACTGTGACACACAAAATTACAATTAGAACAGAATCTGTGAGGATGATTGAAAATGAGAATTAAAGGTTATAAAGCTAACTGGTTTTTCAGAGCCAGTGACTGTCATAGTAACCTCTTGTACAACATTTTTTTTTTTCTTAGAAACACAGAGTAAACACTTATTAAAGCAGGCCTCACTGATACAATAAATATATTAATTTATTACTCTTCAAAGCCAGAGCTGGGTGAAGAAATTCAGTATTTCAGAATTTGTTTTCCTTCTTAAACCAAAGGTCCAATGATACAAAGTCATTCAAGCAACCAAAGAGCCAGAGATGTAGAATTATTGTCTGGGTTGGCCCATCCCTGGGGCCATGCTCAGGGTCCTGCTGCTGCAGCTAAGCAGCCAGCTTCATATGGGTCAAACTCAAAGGCATGGATAATACATATTAGGTTATTGTGTTTGGAGAAGTATGACATGATGTACAACTGGCATGGCAAATCTTATTTAAAGAAGTGCAGTTCAAATTAGCCTCATTTTTCTGAACTAGTTAGGTTGTGTTTGTTTGCAGCCAGGCTAGAGGAGCTCAAAGTGTACTGGAAAGAAAAGCACATGATGCAAACTCTGTTCTCTCCAGGCTTTAGTCTTTAACATCCCCTTAAACAAGATAAATAAAATATTCCAAAGTGAATGGTTTGGGTATGTTATCTCATACACTTGAACTGCCATGGACATTTACAGTTTGAACCTTCAACATATCAGGTGCTTCAGATCACTCCAGGAAAACAGATGTTCTGTCTCAGGACAAATTTTTGCAATAAAGACTCTTGCAAATAGCAAGTTCTTAACTGCATGTGAAAACATGGCCAAGCCATGTGAAGTCTTAACTTAGGTTTTAAAATTAAAACAGATTAAAAAATCCTAAAATCTTCTATTGTTTTCTTTTAAAAGATGAAAAATATTCTTTAAATATTTTTAAATATACTTGAAAAAGATGCCTGTGACTTTCCTCCTTTGTTATAGACATTCAGCATCGACCTTAGAGCAACATAGATAAAAATAATATAGGCAACTCTGATTAAATTGAGTTGTAGAAGCAGAGGTCAAGTCTTGAACTCCTAGCCATATTTATTAGAAAACTGCTGATGTAAACTACACACAGGTGACGTGAAATCTAGTGAAGACATTATCTTCATTGCAAATAACACAGAGTAGAACAGCTCTACACTGAAAATACAGTAGTGCCTGTTATGGCTAGGAGATTTTGTACATTTGACCTCCCACCACTGTCCTCTTATTAATTTCAATGAAGAAGCCTTTTTTTCAGAAAAATGGGTATGGACATGGCCTCACATCTAACTCATACCCAGAGCTACCAAGGTGCTAAAGGTAAGAAAAATTTCAACGCGTTCAGTCCCTGTTAGGAAAACGAGATCTGAGCATCTGTCCTACATCCTGATGATTGCAAAAATAGAGGACTGGTGGCTGGAACCCCAGTCTCCCCTCCACAAACTGGTATTTTTTTATTTGCTAGACTTCCTTGTCGGACTTCTGTGCCTTTACATTCTCTCGTGGATGGAAAAATTCTTTACACTGGGATGCTATGCCAGAAAAAAAAAAAAAAATGACAAAGACTGTCTCAGCTTTAGCATCCCAATTTCTTCCCCTTATGTCTGGTTTGGGGGTCATTCTCCATTGTAGTGTTTTGGAATAGGAGACTGGTATACCCCTAGGAGCTCAGTCAGGAGGCAACAGAGTACTTTACATGAGTATAATCTAGTGGGAACCATTTTTGTAGGAGGGGGGAAATGGAACATGGTGGACAAAGTGTCAAAACTAATTTCATTTTCTGACGATCCCAACTTTGGGAAGTGTAGTTTTCTCAACAACACCTACTAAACTAAGCCTCTCTGGGAGACAGAAGACACATTGGCTACATCTATACTACTAAATCAAGTGAGCGTGGGATTGTTTTCTGTCACTGAGTCCAACTGGCATGGAGCAGCCTACATCCACACTCCTAAATTCTCATCTTCCAAAACATGCTGGCTGCAGCCAAATTGCCTGTGATCTCTGAACAACCTTTGGCATCTGGAAATCCTTACTGTACTCAGCAATTGTTTAGGACAGCGTTAGCTGGTCCAGTTCAAAACCATACTAGGAGCCCTTCTAAGAATTTAAGTTAGATGACTGAGCTACCCAATCCAGAAACATTCCCAGTATGGTTTAATTTATTAATACAGTTGGTCATTTTAACTGTTCCCCGTACAGGCACAGATGTGAGTTAGGAGTTCAACAGACTGCCAGGACTGGGGCAGTTCTGCAAAGGCAGCCAATTAAATGAATTTTTCATTTTGCAAGATAAATTTGGATTTTGACGTCTAGACTTCACCTAAGACTTCACCTATATATATGGTGTTAAAATGTCTTGATCTGACTCTATAGTTTTAATATAGCAAATATTTTCAGAATGACCAAATGAAAGCTTCTGGGCTCATTTCTCTTCATACACAGCACCATTTCCCTCTCATGAAAAAAACCACTGTACAGGTGTTTCTCAGATGCATGAAACGATAAACTTCTGTAGGAAACCAAAATTTGTTCTTTTTTTTTTTTTTACTCCACATAAATTTTCCTACACAGCCCTATTAGGGCAAAATTCTAGTTTAAAGCACCCATTTCCTATTTATTGTTGGTTTGTGATATTATAATTTGTAACTCTTTGCACTATTTCTCTTTCTACAGCTTTTAAATGTCAAAAAAACCCCACCCCATTGAACTGGAACCTGAATGATGATCTGCTAAAACCAATACCCAGGAAAATTTGCTAGAATTCTGATGGACAGGTGAATCAACCATTGCATGGCACACCACAGATTCAGAAGTACAGAGTCTTAGTGAGAGAATGTGTTATAAAAACACAAATATATGATGCACGAAGATGTCATAATTTTTCAGCATTCATTTCACAGCATTCAGTGCACAATAATAAAAATTAACTATCATCTCCCACTTAGAAAAAAGTCCATGCCTGTACACTTTTTTTGTACAGCTGAAGTAAAATCAACTTAGCAGAAGCAGTGGGATAAATTGGACCTTAGAAAAGAATCCAGATCTTCAAATTAGAGATAGTCAGGATTTTTTATTTCTTTTGACAAGACAATTTTTAGGTGTACAACTTTGAAATATGCTGGTTTAGCTATATCTATGTTTTCAGCAAAAACATCACAATTTGAGCTACGTTTTTTAGAAGAAAGATTCTCACCTGTTGAACAGTATTCCAAGTATGGATAAGGAAAGAGCAGTATGTCTAACTTCAGAATAACCAAAGCATTTGACAACATACGTGAAAAATCTAATTCACATTCCTTCTCAGAAACAGACAAAACTGAGTTTCTCCCTCTCACTCAAGCACTTTAATTCCTGGTCTAGGCTACATGTGCTGTACTCTTATTTTACACGAGCCACTTCAAAAAGTTTCTGGATTTTTCTTGGGGTAGAAAAGAGTCTGTTTATATATATACTTTTCACAAAAAAAAAAAAAAAAAAAAAAAAAAAAAAAATCAAAAAACCCACCAAAAACCACAAAAATCAACAACCCCACACACTTTTCCTTCCCAGCTCAATTTCTGATCTGTATTTTTGCACCTGCTATATGAACATTGCTACAATTGTCAGGAGAGTAGCTCTTGAGCCCACAGAGGCAACTAATTTCTGTCTGCAAGAGCTGATCAGTCAGGAGAGAAAGTGAGAAATCAGGAAGGTCTGGGTAAGACTGACTCCCTGCCAGCACTGGGCCCAGAGGTAGCATGTGTGAGAGCAGCCCCCAGGGTGGTGTAAACTACACCAGGTGACAATGGCCTTAAAATGGCAAACTGCCAGCTGGAATTATCCAGACCACAGCAGCACTCCAGTTTCATTGCCTCCGGACTCTGGCATTATTGTATGAGCTGGGGTTGGTAAGGTTTAGAGCCACACCAGTCTAATGCCTACTAAAAACCTCCTTCCTCTGGGAAATTTTCGTTTGGCCTGATACAACTGAATTCCTCAGGCACAGAGAGGCCAATGTATGGAACTGAATCTGTCCCAGTGTATTTTTGGTTTATCATCTTGTTAACTCATCAGTTAAGAAAAACCTTCTCAGCTTAAAAGAGCCGTGCTGCCGTGTCACATTGTGGTGATCCCACAACTTTCTAAGTACACTTTGCACTAGAACTCGATGTCAGTGACGCATCTCAAAGTGAGAGGTCACATCAAGAAAAGAATCAGCCAAGAAATCTGACAAGATACAGCTTTCTTGGTGCTCATGGAGCCAAGATTTGCAAAAAAGGGCTGTTTCTGAAGACTGAAAGATAGCAACACTACTGGTGATAACTACCGTTTCTTACACAATTGCTGCCATGGTTACAGAAAGTCATAGGATCACAGAATCTGCTGAGCTGGAAGGTACCCATCAGGATCATCAAGTCCAACTCCTGTCCCAATGAAGGGCATCCCCAGGATCACACCATGTACCTGAAATTGTCATCCAAACACTTCTTGAACTCAGGCAGGCTTGGTGTTGTGACCACTTCCCTGTGGGATTTGTTCCACTGCACAGCCACCCTGATATCTAACCTGTCAAAAAGTTTTGAAAGACCATATTGAAGCTCATTTAAGTAGTCAAAGGCAAAATAATTCTTTTGCTCTCTGCAAGTACAGTTCAAAGGAATATAAGGCAACAATTTCTAGCTGGGTAAGACTAAGAAAATCATAGACAGACATCAGGGTAATTTTCATGTGACCTGCAACTCAACACCCAGCTTAATGTCCTTAAGCATAAACCTTTGCTTTTATAGTAAAGATAACAAACACCCAAACCCATTTCTCCGTCTTGCAGGTGGAGCATTAAAGGATTGGTTAACTGGAAATAGCATCCTTGCTTCTGATATACTTACATCTCTTTCTGTCTCACTGCACTTCACAACTTGTGTAATCAAGGTTCTGTTCAATGATCAGGTTCTCCAGCAAGTAAAAGGAGAACCATATGCTCTTTCACTAAAAGGTGATGAATTCTCTATAAAGTTCCCGCTAGGAGACAGTGGCTTTGATGGCAAGACAAGTTAGTATTACCCTTCTGCCTGCAATAGGCATCTTAACATTAGATGTTGAATTTAAAAGGTTATCCTTCTTTGGATGTATCTGTGGTTCTTATCCCTGTTATATCTTCTCCTCAAATTCCTAGGAAAGGATATACTTCCATGCAACTGAATCAGAGGCAGAGATGTAAAGGAAATTTTTACAACAGAACCTCATAGCTTCTTTAAGATATCCATGACCAAATTTAACTTACTAAGCGTGACATAACTTCTCATACCTTGAAAGAACAAAGAACAGATTCCAGTGATGCAAATGAGAACTCAATTTTTGTGCAAATCAGAGCTTATCCTCTCCAGTCAGATATTGAGAAAAATGAGTTATGCATAAGCAGTAACTACATGCCAAGGACAGAATAAATTAAATATCCACCATCTTATTCCCTTATAGTAGGTGAAAAAATAGAATCCAACGCTTTGTTGCAGCAGACAAACACCCTAATAGTGCAAAGGTCCTTTTGGCTTTGGCAACTCCTTCCAACTTCTACAAAGACTTGGGCCTTTTAGACAATCACTGCTGAAGTCTAATTTCCGGAGGAGCTCTACTCAATATACTGAACAGTTATTGGTCTTCTAAAAACTGGACTACAACTCAAGATAAGGTTATCATAAGCCATATAGAAGAATAATGGATTAGAGTTCCACAGGAATGTTGGTATGCTATTTTTATAATAGCTTGCCTTTACAATCTTAACATCCAGTTGTTTGGTTTTGAAGTGGGGGTTTTTTGCATTTGTTACTCTTAAAGCTTAGGAAATCTGGAAAAAAACAAACAAACCAACAAACAAAACAGACAAACAAACAAAAAAACCCACAACAACAACAACAAAAAAACCAGAACCAAACCACACACAAGACCCAACTCTTCATAAAATATTGTATGAGCTTTACAGCAGAGCTGGCATCTTTACTTGTTTGGCAAAAACATCTCCTCCCTTCACTCCTGGAACTGAATGGAGGAACTGGAAGAAATACAAGGCTGTGAATCAGTCTCTAGACATGAATGAGAAGAACACTCTGCATTCAGCAAACATCCTTGAAATGTAATGACACTGTATAATAACAGAATTTACCAAGTGCTCGATCTACCTGGAGAGCATTCCACCACCCATCCCTGGGCAGCTGGCCCAGGCAGCAGGTTGCTCTCTGGTCAGTGAAGGGAGTTCACTGGGATTACTCCAAGGGATTGATTCAGAAATGAAGGAGGACCTGGGGAGATAAATCTAGTTCTGTTGAAGCTGAAAACCTACCAAGGCAACCTAACAGTTCATCACTGTGATAAAAAGTTCTCCTATTCAATAACTGCACTGTTGTCACTCGAAGTCTTTTTTTGTTTTGTTTTGTTTTAATCATTGTTTTGGTCCTACTCACAGTAGACACAGGTGAAAAGCTTTCAGAGCATGATTCAGAAGAAGAGTCTGCAAACAATTTAGAGATGTGTGCTTTGCAAAATAGCCAGCACAGACCTATGTCTAGCCATAGAGATAGATCTAATCAGCTGGGTTCTGCAGCTGACAAGATGGCCATTGTAGGTTCCTTCCAAATGGAACTCAACTCTTCTATTCTCTCTTCCCTCTTTCATTCTCTTTCTCTTCTCTGTTATTTTTAAATGGCTGTATTTCCCTTTAGGATAGGGCTGGTTCCTTGTCACAGAAAGAATGAGAGTGAACTTTTTTTTCCCAACACTGAAATATGAATAAAAGCCATAGCCAACTGAAAAAGAGCAGAGGGAAGTGAAAAAGGAAAGGAAAAAGAAAAGGAAAGCCAGTGTCACACAATGTTTTAGTTAATAATAGATTGCTGGAACTGGGAAATCATGAAAAAAGTCAGCCTTTACCTCATAATAAAAGTGGTCTTAAAACCTTTTAGTATTATTAAACTAACAGTTTTGAACTCTTTAAAGTTCTATTTCCCACTAGAATGGAAATGAAAAAACTCAGAGAAGTCTCTTTCAATAGCTGGCTGGCTGATGTGACAAAGAGCGTGACTCTTTTTAATTCTTTAGTTCTGTTTTTAGTTTGTTTTTCTTTAATGGAAATCACAGGTAATGAGGCACATATAGCCTCAGGAAGAATTTACTCACTTAAGCAGGAGTACTTTCTTCTTTGCCTGAAATACACTAACTGAGGCCAAAATGGTCCCAATACATACCACAAAAATTGAAAATATTTCATAAATAATGGCATGCTGGGACCACTGCTTCACAGGGCTTTGAGGAAAATCTTGGTGGTCTTCTCACTCTGGCAGAGGCTGCACTCTATTTAACACAAAGCCCAGGAAAGGAACCAAAAGTGGTACCATCTAACTGTAGCAGTGTAAAATCCAAGTGTCTGAAGGTCTTAATTGCCAAATAAATACTATTATACCTTTAGTCTCACTGCCCAAAAAAACCCCCAGCCAATGCTTAAAGGGACTTTTAGATTCCCAAAACACTTTCAGTAACCATCATTTTCCTAATTTGCATATCTCACTCTAATCACCAGTGGCCCCCACACTAAAACAATTAGCAATGCATTTACTTTGATAATGTTTAAGGCAAACTTTTCCATCATTTATCTTTTTCTTTTTTTTTCCCCCTCACAAGGAAAGAGATCCTATCACCAGAGGCAGCTTTTGGTAAGTTTAAGACTTGCTCTGATCTCATTCTTTTATACAGTGGCTGTCCTGTACAATGTCTAGACTGTTAAGTGATGTTTAGACTGTTAAGCAGGCCAAATCCTACTAAAATTCATGAGGCCTGTCCACTTCTGTTATGAAGAGAGACAAAGACCTTTATATCTGTATTCCAAAAGTCCCTTTTCCTACTCATAAAGTCACATTAATTTTTCAGAAATCACCTTTTCCTTTGGCTACCATTAGGAACCAAAAAGCATCATTTTACTGGGCAAAGGAGAAAAACATGCATTCAAGCAACATTTGATGAATACACTGTTAAAAATAAGTGTTCTGTTTGTTTTCAGTTGAGGAGAATTTTGTGATGTAGAAATACTTTTTAAAGTTTTCTCTTGTCACTAGGGAACTGATTTATTGACAAGCAATTAGTGCTTCCAGATAAATCTCTTGTGTTTACAGCAATATTTCTGCCTCACTTACTTTTTAACTGTTTAGTTTTATGTTCTCATAGTCTTGTGGAAATTAGTTATTGAAAAAGCTATTTCTTCACTTTTTCCATCTTGCAGGCCAGTGCCAGATTCTTCCTTATTTTATGGTTTAGAGAGCTTTGTTCAGACTCTTTTTAAATATCCCAAAGGATGGGTATTCTACCACTTTTCTTGGAAAACATCCTACAGCTTAATAGAGTTCATTACTAGCAAAAAAACCCGTAAATCAGCCTAATTTTCCTATGCTACATTTAAATCTGCTGTTATTCTTAGTTACAGTGTCCTGGACCACTCTGCACAACCCCACATCCTTCCTTTTCCCTTTCTTTTTAACATTTTTCAGAATTCTTCCCTTAGTTTTCTGCCCCTTGGGAGCAAACTCTTTTCTTGGCAGGAGACACACAGGTGATGCTGGCTACATACTGTTTACAAACGTTTGATAACTTCAACAGCAGCTATTTTTTTTTTAAGCTGTATGACATCATCCAATATTATACCCTGGTGATTGGGTATATATAGATCCAAAAATGATGGTCTGCAGAATGCTTACCTTACAAAATGTGCTTTATCTGGTTTACTTCTGCTAAGATGCATGTGTTTGTTCAACCAGACTGTAAGAAGTCTGATAAAAAGTCTGATATTTTTCCCTACTTTTTCTCTCAGTATCTTCCCCTTTGAAAGCACAAAACTGAACACCAGGAAGAAGCACTAAGCATAAGCTTGCTCCTGGTATGTAGTTGCAACCTTTGTATAGCTGCTGTCTAAAACCATTGGCAGCTCTGCCTCTCAGCAGACGGAGAGGTGGTTATGGAACATCAGGAAGGCCCATGGAGACACAAGTTTTCCTCTCACCAGCAAAACTTACATGTAAACAGAAGGGCAGATTAAACTCCTCTCTCCCTCCTGGAGATGGATATCACAAGGTGTACGCAAGATCAGAAAAAAAACCAACTTTTATGGCAGCTCTACCTTTTCTATACCTCCCAAGGCCAGCACAATCTACCTTCTGATAACTTGGCTTTGTCCAA
Organism: Heliangelus exortis; assembly: GCF_036169615.1. NCBI lineage: Eukaryota > Metazoa > Chordata > Aves > Apodiformes > Trochilidae > Heliangelus > Heliangelus exortis. Next base: position 62,185,623 of record NC_092424.1, read on the forward strand.
TTTCAGTAGGAAATGTAACTCTCTCAAAAGAAAGGTCATTAAATTATTGGGTGAAATGGATCACTTCAAAAGAGAAAACAATGTTTTAGGAAACCTCTTGAAAGACAGGGCAGGAAAAGAGCTGAAAAGCTCCTCCAGTGAATCTGTTGCTGGAGGAATAGGAAACAGTTCTGCTGGTTGCAGGTCCCCTTCAAGAACTTCTCCTTTTTCAACCACTCTCCCTTGGCTGCCACTTGTGCCAGATGAACATTTTAACATGGTTGCTCTGTCACACCAGATTCAAAAGCCTCTGGCAGGTATAGGGACAGTATGGTGCAATGGGGAGTAAGAACCTTTTAAAATTATAATAAAAAGGGTTAATATACTATTGTTCATTAAGCTAACAATTTAGACTAGCCTCACTAACAAGGGCAATGTATTAGTGAAGAAGTAATCCATTTTCTGAAAATTAATTAGCCTTCTTGTACATATATCTGAGAAAGGTTTAGGAAACAGAATCCTCAGTAGGAGTATAACAACCAAATACACTAATTAGCTAATAAAAACAAATGCATTTGGAAAGATCTCCAGAGTTTTGGTTAGAAAATAAATTAAGGTTATCACATCCTACCATTAACCCAAAATTGTCAAGGCCACTGCTAAACCATGTCTGCAAGTGCCACAACTACATATCTTTTAAATGCCTCTGGGGATGATGACTTGATCACTTTCTTGAATGTCAAGATTTAACACTGGGCTGGCAATCGAACAACTGGCAGATGCTCCTATTGGCCCCACTCCCTTCCCAGAAAGGGAAAGAAAAGAGAGTATGGGAGAGACACTTATGGGTTGGAAACTAAACTACACAGCTTTAATGAAACTGTAATGACAAAAAAGAAAATTAAATATATATAAACCCATAATCACACTGATCCCCTCCCACAGCACTCACATCACCACTGAGGCTGCAGAGAGGGCCCTCGGAAGGTTCCTCAATGAGGCTCCTGGATTCAGTGGCAGACAGGAGCTGGATACAGGAGTGCACAGAATCAGGAGGGCACACATCAGGATCAAAGACAGACAGACAAACTGACAGAGTCCTCTCAGGACACCAGCCATGGGCGAAGAGAGCTTCACCCTTGTATTGCCTCAGATTTATATTGACTGTGATGCCTATGGGATGGAATACGCCACTTTGTCAATTTTGGTCACCTCTCTGGTCTTCTCCTCTCTATAGAAGGGATACAAGGTGTGATCCCTTTACTCCCTTTATTTCTGGAATGTAGTGAAATGAGGCAATCAGGTGCCACTAATCACCAGGTAGTGGGCATGAGTTTGTGTTAAGCTCACCTGTGCCTGATTAAGGCAGGCCCCAACTGCGCACGAGCAGGATTAGGGAGCCAATAAAAGGTGAGGCTCAAACTCACGAGCTCAGCTCACTCCAGATCAAGCCAGTGGAGAGGTTTGCTGCTTTTGGAGCAATAGCACCGATCCAGAATGGTCAGCCCTGAGGGCAATAGACTCAGAGCACTATTCATGAGTTTCTGCTGGAACACCTGGTTGGACCTTGGAGCACCGTGCCCTAAAAGAGGTTCGTCTTGCAACACTGGAACATAAGATGTTTTGCAGAACCAAGCAGTGGCATTGGTTCTGCATACCATTTTCTAGCAGTGGCTATGAACACTGAGAATTATAAGTCCTAGGAGCAGACACCGAGAAACATAACATTAGTTTCAACAAGTGCAGATCCTTGCACTTGAAGAGATTTATCTGAAATGTAAAATTACTAGAAAGAAAATTGGTTCGATCCTGGCTCAAATTGGGACAATGAGCCTAAAACTGTACACAGTACTTAAGGTCTGGCCATTTCATATGGACTTTTTTCTGTCTTCTAAATGCTGTTCGAGCAAATGAGATAAATATGACACCTATAAACATAAAGTCTTGTGGTAAGACTCCATAGAACATTATTGCATATTCATATAGCTGTCTACCCAACACTTATCATGATGTTTTTCCTATAAATCTCAAAATCCTCAAGTGAGGATGATGACCGTGTACACACAGCATTTGTATGGAAAAACAGAGCAAGAAAGTACTATAATAATGTGGAAACAATTCCTCAATGTGCTATTCCTTCCAACAATACCCCTTGTCTACAGTGCACTTGTAGCAAAGATTGCATATTATGATTCTATTAAACATTTGGTTTACTGTATAGTTTTAAAACAAGTAGTTCTCTGGGATTATAAAATAGTACAGACAGGCAGTAATAACAGCTTTTTGCTGGGACAGCAAAAATTCATAGTTTATTAATTTATCCAAGGGTAGCTGCAGAGTTTGCATTTCACCTGAGGAGAATAGATACTCAGGAAATGTGTTTAGGTTCAGATCTTCCATGATATGTGATGTCTGCATTCCTACTTATACACTTAACCCACGTTTTGCACCTTTGATGTTCTTCAGATACTTAACAGCCATTTAATCCAGGGAGGGGCTTAATTTTTGCTGCTCTGTGTATGTGAAGCTGAGCCACAGCTGGTGAGCTGCTTGAAGCCCTTTCCATGTTGCAAGCTGAAGAGCAATCCAATCCCAGGATGCCTGGTCCCAGCTGAGAGACCTTGCTGTCTGGCTAAGGGCCACTGAAGAACAGATCTTTGATCTCAGAGGTTAGCAAATATGATGTTTCCCTACAAGAAGGGCCAGAAGACACTACTGGGAACTACAGGCCTGCCAGTCTGACCTCAGTGCTGGGGAAGGACATGGAGCAGATCATTTTGAGGGCCACCATGAAGCACATACAGGACAACCAGTTGATCAGGCCTATTCAGCATGGGCTTATGAAAGATGGGTCCTGCTTGACAAAGCTGATCTCCTTCTATGACAAGGAGAATCCTTCATCCACCTGTTTAGTGGATGAAGGAAAGGCTGTAGGTGTTGTCTACCTAGACTTTAGTAAAGCTTTTGACACCCTTTCCCCACAGCACTCTCCTGGAGAAAATCATGGCTTGGATGGATGGGTGTTTTGCTGGGTAAAAACACTTGCTGGAAGGCTGGGTCCAAAGAGTTGTGGTGAATGGATTTAAGTCCAGTTGGTGGCCAGTCACAAGTGGCATACCCTAGGACTCAGTGCTGGGGCCAGTTCTCTTTAATACCTATATCAAGAGATTGAGTACACCCCCACTTAAGTTTGCAGATGACACCAAATTGGGCAATGGTATTGATCTGCTTGATGATAAGAAAGCCCTGCAGAGGGATATGGACAGGCTGGATTGATGGGGAAAGGTTCAACAAGGCCAAGTGCTGGGTCCTGGACCTGGGTTATAACAACCTTAAGCAACACTGCAGGCTTGGAAGGAATGGATGGAAAGTTGCCTAGAGGAAAAGGACCTGGAGATGTTGGTCAACAGCTGCTGAACCAAGGCAGCCAACAAGATCCTGGCTTGTATCAAGTTTTGTGGCCAGCAGGAGTAGGGAAGTGATCATCCTCCTGTACTCGGCCCTGGTGAGGCCAAACCTCAAGCACTGTGTTCAGTTCTGGGCCCCTCACTAGAAGGACTCTGGGGTGCTGGAGTGGATCCAAAGAAGGGCAGTGAAGCTGGTGAAGTGTCTGGAAAACAAATCTTCTGAGGAATGCCTGAAGGAACTGGGGTTGTTTAGTCAGGAGAAAAGGAGGCTGAGGGGACACCTTATCACTCCTAAAACTACCTGAAAGGAGGTTGTAGGAAGGTGGGGGTCAGTTTCTTCTCCCAAGTAACAAATGCTATGACAAGAGGAAATGTCCTCAAGTTATGCCACGGGGAAGTTTATATTGGATATTAGGAAAAAATTCTTCACCAAAAGGGTTGTCAGACACTGGAACAAGCTGCCCAGGGAAGTGGTACAGTCACCATCCCTGGAGCTATTTAAGACACATAGATGTGGCACTTAGGGACATGGTTTAGTGGTGGAATTGGCAGTGCTGGGTTAACAGTTTGACTTGATGATCTTACAGATCTTTTCCAACCAAAATAACTTTATGATTCAGTGTCTCCTGACAAATCTGTTCCACTTGTAAAAACACTTTCCCTGGAGAGAGGGACTGAATTCTGGTTCCACACTACTAATACAGAGACAGTTTTCCTCATTTTTCATGTTAAGGAAAGTTACCTTTCTGCCTTTCCAGCTACAAGAGAGCATAAAAATTCTCTGGACCAAGACTCCCACCTCTGTCATTTCTATACTGCTCCTAGCAACTCAGGAAACTCCCTGCTTGTTTCCAGGATCACTTCCTTGAGTGCCTTACTGCACCAGAACAATGATTAAAAAGCCTGGCCACCTAATCTGGGACTATAGTTTCCACAACATGCAATGCATTTAAGAGGCAGGTGGTGTTTCACGAACTACAGCATCACCTAGGTACCATAAAGGCTTGTAATGAACTCCCTAAACCCAGTCAGTTCGAATACAAAACCTTTTCAATATATTTGAAACCTCCAGGACCTGTGAAAGGCGAGCAGACCACCACTTGAATGCTGAGTGGAGGGACTTGTCATGACATCATCCAGGTCACAAGACTGCCTGGCATCTGCTATCAGACACACATTCACACATTATTTTTATACAAGGAGTGGTACTGACCGCACCTTTCACTCTTTTCTGCTTTTGGCAGAGTTCTTCTAGCAAATCCCTTATTGTCAGGGGCAGACTGTGATTTTACTGAATTTACTAGCTGAACCCTTACAGCTCCAGAGCAGTGAAGTACAGCTTTGCTGGCTTAGGGTCTGTAGCACTGAAAAAGCAAGAGTGCTGCCACAGGCTTCATCGTGCTTTCCCTCTCCCTCTAAATCCAGGACATAAATCAATAACCATAAGTTTTAAACTTGTTTGTTTCTTTCTTACAGCGATAAGCAATTTGCAGAACACCTAAACTGGCTGGAAACAAAAACAAGGAATCATTGCTCCTTTGAGACTAAAAGGCAGACTTTCCCAGCATCCCAAAGGTTCTGATAGTGTTTGAGCAAGCTCCTGCTCATGACCAGGAACAAGGACAAGGGGTATATCACTGGCTGCTTTTTGCTACTGCATGTTTTATTGAAAAGGTAGACTCAGTTTCTTTCCTGAACATATTTTCATACAGTTTCTTGGTTTATCTATCAAGTCAAAATTCAAGAAAAGGAATCAAATTTCAGGTTTGTACTGAAGTCATATGTTGACATGCCATGTTCACCTCACTTCTGTGAGGGGCAGGTAGGACCTATTCTTCTGGTGAAATCCATATCTGGTAAGCCTTTAAATGAATAATTAGACAGAATTCTCAAACAAAATAATTATTTGCTTTCCAAAATGGGGAGCTTGGCATCTTCATAAATCGGTGCTTATAGCAGTGCATTATAATTACTAACCTGGATATCTCAAGAGATGTCAGTTATGCTGTATACAAAGTTCACTATAAACATTTCATCCCTCTTTTTGCCATTTCATTTAATTTTACTCTATTTCTTCAGAATTTGTAAGTCACTAATGTTCAGTTCCTTCTTTAGTATTAGCAAAAGAGAGACTGTAGGAAAACTGTTCTCATTATATGTGGGTATCACTCAACTCTCTTTACTCTCCTAGAACTAAAGTGTTCTAAACACTTGCAGATAATACTATTGGCTCAAAAGGTTTGCATAGTTGTAACACATATTTGAACTTCAGCAAAGTATTTTAAACAATGGAAGTTAGCAGACAAAAAAATACTTTGAGAAGACAAAAAGCTTAATGATTTCACACATTACTTAAGGAGTCAAACTCTTAGAAAGGAAACTATAGAAATATCACAAAGATAATTTAGAAGTCTCAATTAATATTTGATATCAACTATCCACTTGTTAGACAGACAAATCATCTCCTATGTCTTTTTCTTCCCTCTGTATAAGGTGATCTCTCTTAACAAGAAAAACTCAGTTTCAGTCCTGTGCCTATACCACCTTCAAACCAAAGCAGAAGGGTGGTGGAGCCTTGCTTTCAGAAACTTCAAGGAAACAGAACATCCTACTATTTTTTCCTCTACTATATTTTCTTCTAAGCAACCTGTAATACTTTCCTTGGTCTCACCCTGACTACAGTCTTTATAAGCATACCATAAAATTAACTACATAAGTCTTTTAGGAGCTTGGTTCCTAAACTTACTGTGTTTTCATCACTCATACTCTGCTTGATGGTAGCTGTGAGGCTGTTTTCCTCCAGAAATTTATGCAGAAATTTGTGGTGGCAAAATCAATTCCATTATTATAGAACATATGGTTCTCTGTACAAAGAGCCTGATGAGCTCATGGTGCAACCTGATCATCTTTTGTCATCCTAAAAATGAGTTTGAACACTTTTAAAATCAAAAATAGTGAATGTAAATAGTTACCAAAGATATATAACTACAAGAAGCTTTTTCATCTTGAGATATGATGCTGTAACATGAGATTATCTTATTAGTACAGAGTACATATATTGACCCCAAGCTGCTCCATAGCTGCAGAACTGGATAGGATAGAAAGTCATAAGCCTCAGTGCTAAAAAGGACTCAGCCTCTCACAAAAGGCTGACAGTGCTTAGCACTGCTCAGGTCAGACAATTAAAAGACAGGAATTTCTTTATCTGTATTGATGCCAGGACATGTATGGCTAGCAGGATCTCACTACAAAGACTTTTCAGCCACCCCACAGTGATGCACAGAGCAACATTCAAACTGTCTGTCCAAAAGATAACACACACACACACACCACCATAAGCAATAAAAAAATTAACACAGGACTTCACTATGATTAATTTTACAGTGCTTTGTCACTGTAGATTCATGTGCTTCAGCAGCAGTGATAGCTGAAGTACCTCTTCTTCATTTCCTTTCCTAACCATACAAGTCCTCCTGATGCATACATTGCATAGGCTACAGCAGATCAGATACCTTGTCAGATTGAAAATAAATTAAAAAGAGGGAACTTCCAAAATAGGCAGGAAACCCATAATTTAGCAGAGCTAACACACTTCCCCAAGTGCACTTCCCCATGGCATGGCATTATCCTACAAGGATATACTACCAGACTCTCTCATTTGTGGGATGACAGGAGGTATTTTGGCCCCTGATATAATCAAATTTGTAGAGGTGACTACAAGAAACCATAATGATTCTAGGGGTATTATTTCATGCCTACACTATGAAGATCAATTAAATTGAAATGGCCAAGTGTTTTGCAGTCTTCAGAGAAACACCGAACAGAGAAATCTTGACTACCTCAGATGCACAATGCAGCTCTTTAAAAATGAGGTGGAATGTCTTTTTGTTTTCTCCCTTGAAGTCCTCATGTAGAATAATTTCCCACATTTTATTCTGCTACTGAAAAGCAATCAGCTAATCTTTACTGCACAGAAAACAGAAACCTATTTGGACCAGTTTGTTTTCTGTTACAGAAGGAAAAGGCTATCATTTTACTTTGCTAAAGCAAGCTATAACTAGACGAGTAAAGCGTGTGGAGGAAAAAGCAGCTTAAATACTACCATGCTGACGAAATGATATCATCAGGATGAAATGATTATGTGGTCTCCTGGAATAGGTGTGCACCCAGCCACTATGGCTCTTGCCATTTCCGCAAATTGACCCAAAAGGCTCACATTGTTATGTCTGTGCTAATCTGCATGATCCTCCCTCGCATGCTGACTTTGCAAGGACAGCCCTACTTCTGCAATCAGTTGAAATGCTTCTTTTGAAAATGTGGTTATTCAATACATGGGTTTTAATGAGGTATTACTATAAGGGCTGCACTGCGTAGTCCCCAGAAGGATAAACTTACTCCAGATGAAAAGGATCATCTGGTTTAAAACGGTTAAAGATGATTTTTTCTGATTTACTTGCAGCTAAGTATAACAGGAGATAAGAGACTTATCCTTCTCAAAACAGGGCCTAATCCTGCAGGCCGCACAGTCTGATTGAAAGATTTACATTTAGCTGAAAAATATGTATTTGTCCACTCTACCCACAAATTCTAGAAAGGTAGACTGAAAATTGGAGCTGAAATGTTTGGAGATCGCTCCCCCAGTCAAGCCCCAAGAAATTTTGGTGTTGGCTCATACCATATCTATCCAGCCCACTAAGATCTGTAATATGTGACTGAAATTATCAAGAAAGATAATCCTCGTAAGATTTCTGTTCAAAACAACCAAGCAAAGTAACCCAATTTTTAGGGGTTATTATGGGTATTATGATGTGCCTGCTTTGTTTGTGAAGCCAAACTGATTGTTTCATTCATCTGAGAAGTAATGTTCAAGGGGTAAATAACCCTCTTAACAACTTATTATTCTTATCAATCAAAAAAATTTAAAAATTTTGTACTAAATTTGAAGCAGAGTTGCTCCTCATCACCCATTTATTTCTCTACACTTGTTCCTCCTTTCTCTGAATTTATATAAAACCTTTGACATGAACTCACACCATCTTTCTCTTTCTGTGTTTTCCTGTTCCTAAATTCCCACAAGAAAGACTTGGGACTGTGCTGGTTTCTTCTACTGTGCATTTCTTTCCCTTGTGCCTCTGGAACCAATCAGTAATTCTTATCCTTCTTTATTGTTTCCCATACCATCAGCTCCTGAAATACACTTTCAAACTCTTACTATTTCCTTGACCAATCTCCCACCACACAATTTCTGAATCCTTCTGCAAAGACCATATTTATATATCATAAAGAATGCAGTGTGTGAGTAGCCCATTTTCTTACACCTGTTTGGCAGAAAGTATTTGCATTGTATTTGAAAGGTAATGACTAGTGTATAACCCAAAAACATCCCTTCTCTCTGGAAAAAAAATACTTTCAGTGCATAGAGAGATAGAGCTTGAACTTCCTCCAGGAAGGCTGCACTAGATTCAACTATGGAGGTTTTCAGAGGTGGGAAGGGTATAAGATTTGTTTCAGACTGAATTTATGTTTCCAGACTTCCTGCTTCATGTGTTTAAATACATCTACAAGGAGAAAATTTACTGAATAAAAAAAATATCTGTGTAGTTGTTTTACAGTATTTTATAATCCATTGCCTCTGTATGCCCACTGAAAAGTAATGCTGATGTAACTTCTTTAGAAAAGGACACTACAGCATTTTCTGCTTGCTTCCAGCAATGTTTTTAATGCAGCTGCTCTTGCTGTATCTAATATATTTAGTTGCAGTAGCCATGAAAACCTCAGAATGGGTATAAAGTTTTGCAGCTTCAGCATATTACAGCTTTAGCAGTCTCTGGGAATGATGAGCCATCTACTTAATCTTTATGCTGGTACACAAAGTGTCAGCACCTAATATCAGAAAATTCTTTGGTTGGGTCTAGCATTACTATTTTTATTAAAATTTTTAAACTGAAAGCAATTGAATAGCATATCACAATTTTTATATGGCTTTCAGAGTGGTAAATAATGGAATATTTTCTCTCACTTAAATATCTATGATTAAAAACTATGTTTCCTAATGCGGTTTTTCCTGAGGAGATCAGATGAGATCCAGAATTAACATTTCTTTCTTTCTTGTACTTCCCAGAACCCCACAAAAGTCGACAGAAATACAAGCTTAAGTCAAGCACACAAAGAAAGCACACCAGGGATTATCAACTTAAATTATCTTATCTAACTTGACAGCCATCTCAATATCCAGCTCTGATTAAAAGCTTTCAGGAATTCTAGCAAAGCCCTAAATTTTTTTTTTTTTTTTTTTCTTCAGTAAAGTAATGTCATAGCTTTAGTCAGTAACTAAGGGACAGATGTTCTCAGTTACTCCCTACTACCCTCCCCGGGCAAGATGAAGAAAGGAAAAAGGGAAAGAGAATTTTAAGGCTGGAAGAAAAAACTAGAGTAGGTTTAATGAAGTAGAGATGGTTTATTACAAATTTATACAAAATACGTATATTACCTTCTCTCCTCAGCTGGTAATTTCTTCCCAGCCAGAAAAGTCCCACTCTGGACTGGGTAGGAGATGGAATGCTCAAGTCCGGGGTCTCAGGGACCTGGCAACAGCCTTTGAGCAACCAAGTTGGTCCTGCTTGGGAAGGCAGAAGGTGACCTGTCCTGGGGAATGCTCTTCTCCACTGGGGAAACAAGGAGAAAAAGGCAGAGGAAAAAGGAGACCACAACCCAGCAGCACATCAGCCAGCAAAGGCACCAGAAGGTTCCCTTGGGAGCCATTTTATACTGAGAACCATGGGAAGGAGCATTCTGGTTGGTCCATTTGGGTCACCAGACCCATCCTCTCCTCCCATAGGCTCAGCTCCTCCCCATCGTATATGGCACATCAACATCCTGGTGGTTGCTTCTGTCCTGGTGCTCTCAAACCAGAACAAGCAAGATCCAGTGCTCAGTTCCATCACTAAGAACATCCAGCTACTAATCCCTTGTGCATCTTAAGGGAAAAAAAGGGAAAGAACCTCCATAAACCAAGATTTACTGAAAATATATGGTTTGAAAAGCAAGAACATTTACTCAGCTTCAAACCAAATGTTAAAATTGATCAGAAAATCTACTAGTCTACCTGTGGTGAAATTGAAATGAAATTAGATACATTTGGGTCATTGCAAAGCCCTTTCTTTTGCTTTAGAGCAATCTAACTTAATAAATGTAATGTTTGGAAGTATAGGATTATAGAATCTGGTAAAAATGGGTCTGACAGGAAATTAAGAAACAATGCTTGAGTCAGTTCATCTTAGAATCATAAGACTTCTCCCCAGTGCTCTCGATATATAATAAAATAGAACCAGGACAGCATAGATCTGTATTTTATAGAGGGGACTCCAAATAAAATTCACCTGTATGTAACCAAACACAAGGCAGTTTCCAGCACCTCTTAATGAAACCAAATTAGTTTTCCCTTTCCTGGCTCCAGAAAAACAACAGTGCTTCCTTCATAGCTAGCAAAATTAAGTCATATTCCTCATAGGAAGCATGAGAAATAGATTCCAACGAGACTCGCCTCTCTTCTAGACAGTATCTTAATTATGATTCAGTTTAAAAGCATATCCAAGCAATGTATCTTGGCAAAATGAAGATGTGTACCTCACTACAAAGGACTGTAAAACCTTCTGGCACTCAAAAAATTCACTTATATCAGGAGATAAAAGTTTAGAAGTGTGGGAGTTGGGGTAAAGTCAGTCATCCTTTCCATTGAGTTTGCAACGATTCTGACTTAGACACATTCCAGATCTCCTTTCCTAATACTAAATAATACCATGGAATAGCACTCTTTCCTCTTATATTTCCAGTCATTGTAGTTCAAAACATAGAAAAAACCAAGCCTGGTCCAGACTTTTTGGACGGGGGACCATACATAATCTTTGCTGCTTCACCTGAAAAGATGAGGAAGGGCAACTAAGGCAACTGTCCAGCCCAATGTTTCTGAGGTAGCTACGGGAATTTTTGAACCTATTCAACCATCCTCTGGATGTCAACTGGACTCCCAACCACCATTCAGTAGATGAGAATAACTACAGCAACAACAGCTCACACTTCACCCTGTGCTAAGGCTTTTTGATGTGGGAAAATTGAGTGAGATGACACAAATCTGGCTGTCCCCCAGATTTGACTCTTCTTGTTGATGGAGTGACATACAAGGACCTGAGTGAACTAGATAAAAAGGTCAATTATCTTTCACTTGCTGTGTATAGCAGAGAGCCTTTGGAGCTTGGGAATCTGCTTTTGAACTCCACTTTTGCTCATCTTTCAGTTCAGAAAACTTTTACAGCTCTCAGCTAGGAGAATGACAACACAGGAGTGAGACCTGAGGCTGTATCTTTCCAGGCCAGGTATCCAAAGGGCTGGCTTGACTTGTTATCTTATGGGTGCATGTAGAAGGGTATCCATACGTATGTGTTAGCATATATGTGTGTATGACAATTTCACTTTCCCATCTAGGTTACAATCTTTATGGATTTAAAAACAAAGTCCTGGAAGAATTCTTCAGCAATGCTTCTTGGTAGAAAGATTTTTTCTAAATATCCAGCTCTTGAAAATTTCTTGAGTTATGGATTGCCATTCTAACACACACTGAGACCAAACTGGTTGAAAAGGCTATGTACTAAAACCTTATCAAATCCTGGATATATGCTGTTGTAAAATCATCTATGTAAAATCCTAGGAAATTCCAGAAAATTGTTTTCCCTTGACATTAACATAAGTAGCTTATTTTATACGACTTGCAATACACTCTCATAAAATACAGTGAACACTTTTAAAATGCATTATTTTGCTTTACGTAAGAGAATCAAGTGATCTTGGACAAAATGATTGGTATAAAGATATTTAATAACACTTAAGTTAATGTTGATTTGAGGAATCCAACAAAATAAGGAGGGGGCCCAAGGGTGTGTTTGTAGACTATGTCATTTTCAATTTATTAACAAGCAGGAAGCAAGTGAAAAAGGATTATATGCTTTTCTTGTCCCAGCCTCTTTCAGGAAGGTAAACTCCCAAAATAGTTGGAGAAGTTCCAGAAGAGGAGTTGAGTTTTGTGTCTCTGAATTTGGGATGAAGCAATTAACAGGACACTGTGCCAAAAATGGTGGTGGCTGCCACATGGCTGTACCCGATATGTGCTTAGAACAGGAAAGTGTTCCTATTTATTTTGAGTTGTTTTCTTACTCCTTCTTCTTTTGAAGAAATTCTTATAAAAACGTTTATCTTGTCATCATGTGTAAATTATGTAGTATATTTTCAGTATTAGAGGGTTATGTGCACCCCGCTGTGGGTCGTATATCAAGATTCCTGCAGCTGTTCTGAAAAGTATTTTACTCTGAAGATACTCCAAAGTTCTGGTTGACTTGAATTTGGAATAAGGATTTTGCCATTATATGCTTTATGAGAGGGAGACTGGTAAATGTCTGGACTTTGGAACTGACTTTGTGATATTTGGACTGTGCATACACATCATGTGGTGAATTAGCATGTGGTGTTCTTATGCAAACAATAAAAACAAAACAAAGAAAGAATTAAAAGCGCATTTACAAAAATGAGTTTCAGCATATGACTAAAACAATCCCATAATAGCAACAACTTTGCGGTAAAGGTACGTACTTGCCAAAAATATCTGCTGGTGTGGAAGCCTAGTATTCAAAACCCTCAATTTAGCAGTGGTACAGATGCTGTTGCTTAGTTAACATTGAGTGTCACAGAAAAATTGAGTGCAGTATGGACAATGCACTGCAGGGCAAGATGCAGTATGCAAACCATTGGGGCAACATCTGGCTCCCACTTTCAACAGCAGAGAACACTTTGTATGACTTTCAGACACCAGCCTAAGTGGGGAAAATCTGGGCCAGAACGTACCTGCAGACAGAAAAAGAGATTCTGACAGTCCTTAAAGGTCAAAGTAATGGACCTTTAAAAAGTTCACCTAAAAAGCTCTTCATCTCAGCTGATCATTTCCCTGCAATAATTGCAATGCCCAGTCAGCTGACTCCCTAAGAAAATCTAAAGGCAGTGACAAGAATGGCTATTACTGGAGACAAGATACACAGTTCTACATTTTTTTAGTACTGATCTCTTAACATTAATAATTTCTGTTATTTACTTCAGTTGAACTAAGATTTGGAACCTACTGTAGAACAGATAACAGATAAACAGAGAAAGTTGCTTGTCTTTCTAAATCATAATTGAAGACATAATCTTGTAAAGAAGTTATTGTCTGTGAATTTTTAGTAGTTGGCTTCCTTTCAGATCAAAGGGCTTCACTTCTTAGAACCACTTATTCTGGAGATTACATCTGCTCTTCCTGGACTTTTCCAAAGGGGAAGGGTTTTTCCCAGTGCACTTGGTCAAATCTTTCATCTGCTACGTATGTTCTGTACAAATATGGTATTTCACGCCAACAATACACACACACACACACACACAAAAATAAATTAAAAAAACCTGAATAGAGTTCTGCTGCTAGAACCAGTCAACCGCTGTGAAAAATTTTCCACAAGTGTTAATTCAGTTTTTAAACATTTTTATTTTTCACCCTGGCTTTTCCCAAGTTAATGAAGTTTAGCATCGGGAATATGGATTTAACCAATTTAAGTACACTTCAGGAAGTGTTTGCTGAAAGACATGTTTACATCAGTCTTCTGCAAGCTTCCAGCTAAGAATTATTACATATGTTCAGTCAGGACAAAGAAACAACAGGCAAAGTAACACGCTGCTCCCAGCCTGTTGCCTTTCACACGGCTATCGGTGAAAACTGACAGCTGATCAGTGAGCTAAAAGTGAAGACTCACTAATATTCAACGAAGAGTTCTGAATGGTGAACACACTTGAAGAAACTGAATTAGTCATCAGCATTTCATAGCTGGATAGGAAAGAAGGAAAATTTTGAAAAATTATCTGTTCAAAGATGTTTTAGAGAACTTCAAACAAACATTTAAATACGATGTGTTTGCTTTTGAATATAATCAAGAGTTATTATTGTTATTATTCAAATATTAAAATTATTATTTTGAAAATGATAATCAGAGTTATTGCAACATTTGGTCAGCCAGCACATGAGCTAGTATTGTAAGGTAACAATATCTAACTTTTTATCAGAGAAACCAAAAATGATCCCAGGAACTGAAATGTATGGAAACAGGATTCTAAAATATTTTTTTAGTTGGTAAGGTTGCCTTCCTCTGCTCTCTTTCTCTGTTATTCAGGCATTATATTGTAATGTGTATGAACCAACGATTCTATCAAATGTTTGAATAATAGATTATTGTGAATTTATAGGGATAATTGAAACAATTTTTAACAAGTCTCCATAGAGTCAGTGTTGGGTTCTTTTTTTTTTTTCTCTTAATAATAAGGAATATTTTCAAACAAGAATTAATAAACAACATTTCAACAGGGTTTTTAGACTCAAAGCTTTAAAATATGTTCTTTGCAAGATTTAAGCAAGACTAATAAAACTTTGGGGTGACTCATTTACATGAGCTTTTAATTTCTGGAAAATGTTTTTATAGTTTGTGGTCACTTTTTCAAATCTGTCACTGAACCTTGTGCTAGGAAAAAAAAAAGATTATACACAGAAAAACACGTATTAAGGTAATACAAATGCTGTAAGTTACATCAAGGCTATCACAGCAGCACTACTGGGGTTGTGTATGATGATAGAGCTGCAACTTATTTGTCTAGTGCTGGAGCTTGAATCTTCATCATTACTTTATCTAATGGCTTCATACAAGCTCAAGCAAGACTGGAGAAAGAATACATTAAACTAATGTAAAAACACAGTTTGAAACAAGTTTAGAAACTCTGAAAAAAAAAAATTTGCTTCCCTATCAATCAGTTAGCCAACTGCAATGTTTTTATTATTAGATTATTTACATTATTAGATTATTAGATCTCCACAATTAACAAAGCAGGGAGACCCTTGCTTCTCACTGTAAGGAAAATACCAGGAACAACTTGCTCGTCCCCCCCCCTTTTAATTTTCCATAAGAAACAGAATTTGATTGTGTCTTCTACCAGTCCTATCTTAGCCTTGAAATTTGGGGTGTGGGATATGTACACGAACAAAATATTGGAAAGAGAACAAATTATGACACTGAAATTTAGAAACATTCCCATACCAGCTGCTCCACTTATGTGCTGAACAACTCAGAAAAAAATATTTTGATGCAAGAATGTCCTTCTCCAACAGTTCAGATGTCTCTGGTGTAGATTAGTTATGGAACTTTCATGCTGATGAGGTAATCCCCTTAACATACTATACACCATAGGATATCCTCCTCCTCTGTTTCATGTTCTGACATTGCTAAAGGTCAGGAGTGTTTCATGTGGTGCTAGACCTTATTTAATGGGAAATTACAAGGCCAGACTGAAATTCGTTTTTCTCTGGCTTTTCAGGGATAGTACAAGAAGCCTAGGTAAAAACAAAAAACAAACAAACAAAAAAAGAAATGATTTTGAATGCCTCGTGTATTAAAAATGTAATCATAGTTTTGCTCAAAATTTGGTATTAACCCCTAAAGTTTATTTTCAATACAGTTGATTATGAATACAGTGATACTGATATAGTAAAATGAGATACATATCGTAACTGCTAAGTTTACTCATAGAAAATTTAGACTTCATATCAAACAGAAACAACAAAAATAATTTATGTTGAATGCAAAAATTACTGCTGTAACACATGATTTTTATTAAAAGTATACTTCCTCTGTAACAGAGGCATGTAAAAATTAAATTAACTCAGAAATAAAGATATTTTGTTACACAAATTATGTCTCAAACACGGTCCACATTTCTTTTCAAGAGGGATGCAGACACAAGTTAAACTTCCTAAGCCCTAAAAATATTATACATAAGCCTTTTTTTTTAAAACAAAACAAAACAAAAAAAACCCCACAACAAAACAAAACAGAATTTTACAAGTAATTTGCAAGAGAAAACTTGAAAAAATTTGGTATTTCAACAGTGTTTCTTTTGCTGTTGTAGTTTGTTTGTTTGGGCAATAACTTCATGTTAGTTTTTAAAAAAACTCAGTCCAATTTATAATGTCCCAGTTGTGTTCAAAAACATTCAGCTTCTAATTTGTGAAAGTTTTCTCAAAACAATATGTAGTCCTCAGAGGAAAAAAAATAAAGAAAATGATATAATGTTTTTCAATCAATAATTAACACACCAAAGAAAAAATAAAATTGTCTTTGTTAATGTTTATCCTGGAGCTGATGCTTTAGTCTTTTTTTGTAATAAGGAAAAGAAAAAAAGTTGTTTTTTTTTTAAACAGGGGAAATTTTTAAGCACAAGCAACAACATGGTTAACAAATGTTCATCTTGTGAGCTGTGTCCCCAAAGGACCATCTAAGTTTGATAAGGCACGTGAAGCATTTGTTTCACTTAACTCTTTTCATTGTTTCAAGCCTGCTACCTGTTGGTATTATTGCTTAGGTTCCAACATAAAATCCTTTGCAAAACCACAACTGTTTTCACAACTTTCCCTCTCTTCCATTTAGCACTGAAGTTAGGGGTTGGAAAAAAAAGGAACAGAAAATACCGGGAAGAAAATCTGCTTAGTTTTTAAAATTAAGCATATTATGAATGTTATGGAAACTGGAATACTTCTCTGAGAGATGAGTCATAATTGGATTTTCATGCTTCAATAAGGGAATATGATAACAAATATTTAGGGAAAAAGCCCTTTACAATATCTTATAATTATATATAACTAAGATACACAACAGTAAGATATATAATATCTAACTATATTATACAACAAACAAACTAAACAAAAAGTAAAATAACCTAAAAAAAAAAATCCTCTCTTTTCTGAACTAGAGAGTAGCCTGATATTTTAAACTGATGGGTTCGTCAGAGACTAAGAAGGTCCAAGTTCGAACTGGAGTTTTATACATTAGAAAATACCTAGTTTCTGAACCATTAAAAGACAATAAAAATCTCAATTTCTTAAAAGTTGAATACATAAAAACCAGTATGTGCAGAGATGGTCTTTACACATCAGAATAAAAATTTTTAACTAGAGAAAAAATAATACCTTCTTGGTAAATCATCAGATTTCTAAGACATCATTTTAGAGATACATGGCTTTCTGCTTCACCAGGAACTTACAATAAAAGAGCTATTAGAAGAGTTTTCTTTAGCAAAAACCAAGTATCCAGCTTATCCCATCCTCTTCCCCTGAGAGTCAAAGTGGGCAAGCAAGAAGTAGGAAAAAAACATGTTAGCAGAAATATCCAAGGTACAATTCAGGTCAATACAGGGACGTTTGTTTTGGAGAAGTTCAGTGTAATTAAGCATCCATTCTACCCCAGTAAAGATGATTTGGAAAGGTGTTTTCTTTTTATTTCCAGGAAAACCTTGCAAAAGATGCTAGGTTCATGAAAATAATATGCCAAAGTAAAACTGCTGTGCTTGCACTCATCTTGTGTTTTTAATATTGCCTATTTTTCCAACTCTTGGATATAGCTGCACTGCCAACTAGCTGTTTAGCAAATAAGAAAAGTTCAACATAAGGCATGGTAGCATGATTATTAACAATAACATTTCTTTGTGTTTGTAGGTACAAAATCATAATACAACTAACGCCTTATCGAGTCTGTTAGTTGCTCCATATTTTTTTGAAACTTCAAAAAATTGCTGTCAACAAAAATCACCATCAAACTCCAGGTCCTACTTTCATTACCTCACAATGTTTGTGTTTATGCTACATATATACAGATACAGTGAAGTGAAGTGAACAGGAAAAAGGAAATAATGATTTTTTAGAAATCTTGTGTAAGGCTACAAGCTCTTACACTTGGTTTCTGACTGAAGTTACTAGGGAACATTTAGTAAGAAGTTAAAACACAGCACTTTTTCCAATAAAGTTTTAGAAAAGCATTGTTACTTAGATTGTAAGAAAACTATTACCCTCCTCCCCCAAAGCCTAACCCTTTAAATTTTGGAAGCACAGGAACCCACAATTAAGCATCAACATGAAAAACAGATTGTGAAACTACAGAAACACAGCTAAGGTTGGCCAATCATATGCCATGCTTTGCACTTAGCTTTCCCTTTTCTTTACTACACCTCCCTCCTTTTTTAAAAATAGGCTCTGTCTTTGGTTCGTTAATTGCTAACCAACCTTTACAAATCAGCAATATTTAAACAGCTAAACCAGTTCTGGAAACAGCATTGTACACACGTTACTTTCTCTGAAGAGTGAAAACAAACTAAGAATAAGAAATTTAAACACATTTAAATGTAACCCACAATCAGTATTTTAACTTTAGCTTTTACCCAGTGAGTACTCTCCAGCAGCTAGAGCTAGAGACTTGCTCGTACTAAGATTTCAACTTAGCAACACAATTTAAAGAACTGGTTTGCATCTTAGTTAAGTGTTCTCCTTTATCTGGCTTATTTATAAAACTCACACAAATCTCATTAAATCCTATTTCAGTTATCTAATCTGTGTGTGCACTTACCTGCTGAAATTAAATAATGGGAAGGTTCAGATTGGATATTAGGAATAATTTCTTCATTGAGTGGTCAGGCATTGGAACAGGCTGCCCAGGAAAGTGGTGGAGTCACCATCCCTGGAGTTATTCAGAAAGACGTGGACATAGTACTTCAGGACACAGTTCAGCTGGCATGGTGGTACTCTAATAATGGCTGGACATGCTGATCTTTGAGGTCTTTTCTAACTTTAATGATATCATGATTCTATAATGAAAAAAATTACTTTAGGCTGCCAATTTAAGAGAATAGCACAAATACAATCAGAACAATTTGAAGCCAATAGAAGGGATCAGAATCTCCAGCTAATACACTATTCCTTATTACTCTTATTTGGAAGTGTTTGCCCTTTATAATTTTTGATTCAGGATCTTTTCAGTCAGGAAACAAAATAGGAGTCTCTGTTTCTGTAGAGCCTGACCTAGAGCTTGGAGGTTAAGAGCAAGTCATTCCCATAGGAAGTGTTGTTTTATTTAACTGCTGCAATCATATTATTACCCAGTCGAAAGGCTGTGTCTACATTTCTTTTGTAAGCCTGAAGTAATTTTAGGGCTGTTTAGGAGCTTTTCTACATTCTACCAAGTTCTCCACACACTGAAATGCCCCCCAGGAAAGTGACCTTCTCAGTAAGAAATTTGATCTTACAGGTATCAAATGACCTGAAAAGATCTTTCAGCAGTTTGGTCAGGATAACATTAATAATCCAACCCACCAGAGAATATTATGTACCAAAGTCTGTGTGAATTTGATGAATGTTGACTGCAAAGAAACTAACTTCCCCCCAAACATTGTTTACTGAACAGTCAGTGAATGGTTTCCAACTGACCAGGTCTGCAGAACCACAAGCTGTCAAGTGGGAAGATTCTTCAGCTTTCCTAATGAGGTGCAATTCCATATTTAGCACAACAAAAATGCTGTCAGCATCTTCTCAGTCTAGAACTGAAACTATTCAGACTTGTAAGAAATTTGTTCTAGTATGTTCTTTTATCATTTCCACAGCAGCCTCAAGTACAGAAACATTAAAACATATCATGGAATTCAGATTCGTGTACTCATAGTATATTGGACCAAAAAAAAAAACCTATACACAGAGCTTTGAAACAGTCTGAAGAACTTTAGTTTACAGAAAGAACTATAGTTTACAGCTCTGGAAAAAGGAATTTTGTTTTACTGTTATCAGCACTTTCATTTGAAATAAGTCACACCTTCTAAATATATACTCATAATCATGTCACCTCAAAACCATATGTATTTAGGAGTTACAATGCCCTATCATTAGTTGTTCTAAGCTGCTAAAAGACTAATGGAATGCCAAGTCAGCAAATTCAACCAATACAAGCTATAATGTTTTATAGTTAAGGCTGCCATACAAGCAATGTCCTCTTGCAGAAAACTGCCCATATAACATACCAGTTTCTAAAAATGAGGCTATGTTGTACAAATATTTATAGGCCTATACATAGTAAAACTACCCAATGCTGAAACATTGACCTTCAAAGACAGAAAAATCCTAAGTATCTACCAAAGCCTTGCATATCTAACTTTTACCCTCTCAGCATGGATAAGCAGAACACCCTTTTTTTATGTGAATGGGAATTTTTAAAAATATTGCCCTTGAGATGTCATTTGTGAAGACTTGCTAGCCTTCAAAAATATTTGGTAATGTCACAACCTATACTATACTTTTTAGTATGAATAAATAGAATACTTTTTGTTACGGGAAGTTACTGCAGGAAAGGAGTTTTTGCTCTATCCCCACCTTATGGCTAGAGAAAGAACTTTCCTATTAGTGCATACATTTTTCTGAATATTTTTCCTTTCCTATAACACTACAGCCAGAAAATATTTCCTATTTGTCTTATACAACTAAAGACTTTTTTTTCCAGCAACCATGCACTCCTTCACATATAAACATGCTGAAACTGCAAGGCACAAATGCTTTCTGTAGCACCAGTGTTGATTTTCTCAGTCAAAATAGCAGACTTAATAATCCAACACAACTTTAGATTCAAACAGAACAGTAACCTCTAGGGTGCTAACGAATAAAAATATAGTTCTTATATTCTTATAGTTCTTATAAAAAAAATATATACTTCTTATATTATATAGTTCCTATTTTGACCAGCTAGATCTCTCCGTAGACCTAACCTTCCCTGACACACCACTCTTAATATCCGCATTTAAAAAATAGTTCTAACAATCAGGTGAGTTATATCACTCAGAAAATATTAAACTTGCATACCCTACAAATTACAAGTCTGCATGATAGTGTTAGTTTTCATATCTATCTTTTTCCTTTGCTTATCATACAAGAAAAAATGATGTGGCCGTGAGAGCTAAAATGGTAGATACTCCTCACTAGAAAACTTACAAGTTGGCAAAAGAGGAGATCTTCTTTCATCAGTCACTCCATACACGAGATGAATCAAAAATAGAAGCAGTACCACCCACAAAGAAAAACATTCCCTTCCCTCATATTCACCTGATTATCAATAATTTTTTTTCCTCTTTTGTGCTGTGATACCACACTCACTGCCCAGGGACTAACATTAGTTATATGTAAAGCTGAAAACCAAGACAAGGGCTACCAGAAGTACTTTTGCCAAATTTTTGCGCTTCTTAATTTTGACTTTTTTTTTCTCTTTCGTTGATGGTCATAGTGAAAGGGCGTGCTAGGACATGGAAGAGAAGAACAGTAGGAAAGCTGCGAAGAGGAGAGAATGGAAAAAGTAGGCAACGTCTTAGTGTCATAACCATGTTGTCCGAGCACATCTCCTCCCCAAAATCTCTTGTATCTTGCCTTTAAAACCAGAGGATATTCCATAGTGAATCAATAGTCTCAATGGTTTCTGAACACTAAATTTCTCAAGGTTTCATGAAAACAGCTGCGTAGAAGACACAACTTAGTAATGTGTCAGCATGACTCTTCCATCAGTAATCTTTGCCTTTTTTCCTCCTAACAGCAGAGAATAAACACAGGAATTGAAATAAGAGAACCCAACTTCGTTAGGCCTTCTCTCACACAGATCTAGTTTAAAAAGACATTTTTCAGAATGACGTGCTTTGACATCTTGTAGCTAAATAGATTAAATAACAGAAAATAGATCATTAGTATATTCTCCAAAGTTATACTGATTGGAAGTAGTCATGTCTATTTAGATAAGTAAGAAGTTTTGCTTTTAGTAATAATTTAGATTTTTAGTTTTTCTAGTAAGGAGTACTGAGCAGAGGAGGGACTATATATATACATGGAGGAGTACAGAAAAGCTGCCAAATACAATTAACCTCATGGTAATTAATTCAAGAATGTACTGGAAAAACATAATGCTTAACCACACTACACCAACCATGTTAATTTTCAGTAGCATTTGAGAGAAACATTAATATCTTCCAGATTCAGCTATTAGAGAACAGTCATGAAGTACTGGCAATCTAGTGTCCCTCTCCTACTGAAAAAAAACAAAAAAGGGACCTTCCTAACCATGAATACAGGCTAAAAGCAGTGTATAACATATTTTTAAAGTGTATCAGTAGCTGTTTTAACCCTTCCATTGCCTCCCTTTCCCAATGGTAGGTAGCTGGTCATCCACCTACTACACGAGAACGAGAACATTCTACTCAGCTCAAGAATGGATCTTACTCCTAGGCAAATAAAAAACCAAACAGTTGAAGTAGACACAAAAACAAGTTCCAAAAGAAGCAAAAGGAAACCCAGCTGTACCACGATAGAAGATATGCAGCTATATAAGACAACAAGAAAATATTTTACGGAAAAATTAAGACAAAACAATTCTAACAAAGGAAAATCTCATGTTGCACTAAGTGTTAAATCATGGACTGTAATTAGGAAGAAAAATACAAGTACCTAGTCACATCTCTTATTCTTGGGAACGTAGTTCTTTAAATCCAAATATCCCCTACACATGTACACTTATGGATTTCTCTGTAGATTCCAAGGGAGTAAGACAAGAAAATCCAGAATAAGTAAAGCAGATGAGTTTCTACAGGTTGCACAAAGTTTTAAAAAGTATGTAGACATCATATGAAATTTGAACTTCTGGCATTGCTCCAGTTTCTTTATACTACAAAATGTTTATAAAAATGCAATTCTTTTCTGCTTAGTTTTGACAATATACTCAGTAAAGTGTTAAACAAAATTCGACTATTCAACATATGTTTTTAAAAAGTTCTTTATTTTAGCAATTGCTCAGTGTCCATATAAAGGATCAGCTACCACACATTCCACAGAACTGTACTAGCAGATCAAACTGTGAGATTCAACTATATCTTTATTAAAAGATTTATAAAGCAAAGTGTTAAACAACTACAAAAAACCTGTTTGAAATATCAAATTAGGAATAGAAAAGGGCTTTAATAAAAAAGGTATTTTTATATAAAGCACATTCCCAGACTTCTGACAAGTTAGGGTGACACTCAAAAGGGGGAAAGATGTAGCTTGGCACTCATGCCTAGTTATCTTCACTATTTGTACAGGATCTAACTTCAAAAACATCAGCAGTGCCATATCTTTTCCATAATGTGCATCTGTCCACACCAACTTGTCTCATATACCACATCAAACAACAGCCCAGCTTAACAGTTCAGAGCATGATTTAGAAACACAAAATGTGTACTCTTTCCCCAGAACATATAAGTTTGAGCCTACTTTTAAAAATATTAAACCATCTACAAATACATTTAAGTCAAGGTATTTGATACACTGGTTTCTGTACTGATTGTTTTGAAAGCCAAATTTTGTATATCTAGCAAACCTGCTTTGAACTGCATAGCCTACAACAAGTTTAGCGAAAGCTGCATTTTTATTACTGTTCTCATTTAAAAGTTTCAGTTTTTTAATAATATATGACACGTACCAAAAACGTAGCATAGGCATTCCTCCATTATTATGGAAGCAATACAGTATGTTAAAGGTCTTCAATGACAACTAACACATTTTAAAATTATCCATGAAGTGTAAGAAAATATACATTACACTTTTTTTCTTTTTAAAGAAACAGCAGGATACTCAGTATGAAGATAGGCATCAACAAAACTAAACACTTCCACAAGTGAAAAGCTGGCTCATAGACTCTTACATTATTAACACAGCTTTCAAATTCCAGCCGTCTGTTTCCTAGCCTCTGCTTTTCTTTAAAATAATCTGCAAAAAGAAAAAAAGTATATTTGTCACTGCTTTTGTCGCTACAATCCTGGCAGCAATAAGAGATCCAAAAGGCTACCCCAGAACAAAGGTTGACCTAGCCATACAATGTTTCCAAGAGCAGAATCAACATGGGGAGAAGTCTAGGAAAAAGGTTAGAAATAAAGCAAAAGCATATAGGAAAATGCCAGATGAGAAAGAAACATTCACAATCAAGAACTCTTTAAAACAAGTGGCTTATTTTAAAAAGGAATGCTAAGAAATGGCAATAGTGCTCTCAATCTCTCAGCAGATTCCTTGAAGCTCTTATCTTGTTAGGCTTTGACAAAAAGGAAAAAAAAAGAGAGATTTACAAGTATACAGCTACTATGCTCGATTTTTGTTTGTAATGTCTTATTTCTTTCTATATCAAGAGTGCCCAGACCTTTGGAAGGACATTTTTTGGTTTGGCGTTTAAGTTAAAAAATCATCTTCAAAGCCTAAGTGGGACAATTGAAGTGTTAATATTACTAAAATAAAGGCAATTTTTCCTTTCTTCTCATCTTAAAAAAATTAAATGGAGCACAAAACTTTTCAAATAATGTTAAGATTGCACAAGATTCCAACTGTAACATTCACTTGGCTACCCTACACATCCTCTATATATTTCTGTTACTATCGGAATAGAAAGTATCAAACTAAACATTTCAACAGAATAAAATTAAAAAAAAGAAAAACTAAAAAACCAAACAACTGAATATAATAAATAGAAGCCACAGAATCCAAATATCAGATCACGCTTCGTTTTGGTCTTTTAATTTGCCCAGCAATAATAGGTGGTTGAACAGATAAACGGAACAGACTGCGTTCTTTCTCGAAAACTCGGGAAAGCAGACACATCCCAGCGAGTGAGCTTCAGTGTACAGAAGGATTTCAGTCAGACATAGACACTGCTCTAATTCTTTCTAGAGATAAAGTTGCTTAGCACCCTCCTCTTTCCCTTCTTTGCATGTACACAAAACTTACCATGCAGAGGATTCCTCCTTCAGAGCTATTCATACAACAGATTTTGTTGTGCTGAACTACCCATATAGTAATCCACAGTTCAGTCTTTCCCTTAGTTTTCCCCTGCAAGCAGTACCACACAACGCTGCAAGAATTCACTGCAAACATCCTACAGACTAAGTAGTTAAGAACTGAATATGCAAGTTATTTGAACCTCTCTGTGAACTGTTTCTCACTTGTTCCATAAAGCTCCATTTATACCGCTGAATTTAAATCTCCCTTGAATTAGTATTGTCTAAAGTAAAGATTCTCCAACTTTAAAATTTGCTCCTGTTTTCTTCCAAGATAGCACAAGCACTTGTAGACTACCCTGTAGACTTACCCACATGGTGGAAATACAAATTTAAACATGGAATAATCAAGGAAAATAGGGCTATATTCAATAGGGCAAGGAGAGTTAATTTGATTTACTGGAAACAGTGAATTACACCAATAAAACATTAAAGAATATTAAGTTTCTGCAGGGTATGGATTATAAACAAAAACATATCAACACTAATACGGAAAACTTTTGTATATGCTGTCATAACACATTTTCCTTAAAACAAAAAAGAAAACTATTAAAAATGCTTTATTACCTTTGCTGCAGCTATAGTGTGCTCAGGCTTAATAATTTTACTTTTTTTCTCAAAAGCATTGGTCCTGGCTTCTTCTGCTAGCCGATGGAGAAACAGTAAGAAGTTCAAATGCACCTTTAAAAGAGGGAAGAAAATAACCCAAAGGATTCAAATTGTTTCAGCATAGTTTGGTTTTTCAGAGGTTCATTGGTTCAGACAGAGGACTGCATACTAGACTGCTTCCAAATTCCTGAAAAGTGTTCTTAGGAAAACATAGTACCACTTCGTTCAAGTCTTAATAAATTCCCAAAACATTCCTTACTGCAAGACTCTTGTAAATAGAGTTTCAATTTAGTATACTAAATCATAAAAGGGCTCTAAAAATGGTCAAACAACTGATCTAACAGAAATCAAATCTGATTTTTATTAGCAGTTTTTAATTTCAGAGAATAAGGTGCCTTTTTTTTTTTTTTTTTTTTTTTACTTACTAGTAAATGCAGTCAGCTTTCAGTGACTACAATGGCCAAATTTCTAATAAGCAGCATATTCATGCCGGCCTTAGCACCAATGGAAAACAGGTAAGATCAAGGACTTCTGCCCCTTTCCAGTACAAAGATGCATTGACATTAAATTTTCCAGAACAAGAAACTCTACTGTCAACAGGTTCCATCCATTTTTTCCCAGCTCATCACTTAACCATTTTACATTAAAAGAACTGGAAGGGCAGTATTCAGTTCAATACAGAATGCTGCTCTTCTACTACAGAAGCAGCAAAGTTTCAGCAGGCAAGGAACTGCTCCAACTTGGACTAAACTGCCAGCCAAAAGCACCCTTGTGTAATAAAGGGCCTATAATACAAATCTCTAGCATTACACAGACATTATGTGAACTATTTTAATAATCCAACCTGAAATTTGGTAATTGCACTTTTTGTAAATTAAACGTTTAAACAATATTAACTTTGCTACGTACAGTGTACAATAACACTTTGTTACTCAAGAACTCAAAAATACTACTGAAATACACAAAAAGGAATATTGATACAAATTAAAAGATACACTTATTCTACCATAACTGATCTGCAAAATCTAGGAAGATATAGCACGGAAAGTTTAAGTTAAGAGTTTATAGGAAATAATTTGGCAGTAGGTTTGCAATACTGTGAGTCAGTCAGAGGACAGGCATTTCAGTGTTCATACGACAAGCAATTTAAGGATTTTTTTTTAATCTCCTTAATTAAGTGAAGCCAGCATGCAATAGATAAATTTACATAACATTTGGCATCATTTGGAAGCATCTACTACACAAAAAGCAGATGTTCCTGCACATTTATTTAGCAAAATATCAAAGTCAGTTTTAAACTAGTCTTTAGTTACTCACACAGAAATAATCTCTGACAGAATCAAGCAGTAGCGCTAAAATAGTGTTAAACATTAGAATTCTTATTATTAGACTTAACAACATGAAGGTTAGATTTCTGGAAACAACCTGGGGGAGAAGAGGGAGGAGGAACAAAAGCTTCCATACTTGGCAGGTCCTCCTCAAGAAGATTTTTTTACTTAACGGCAAAAGTCTTAATTTCAAAACTGCCTAACACCTCCTCTCAGAATCACTTTACCTTCATTTTCCTATTTTCAAAGTGAGTTGCTGCATGTGGAGATACTTCCCCTGAACTCATAGAGATTTAAAGACATAACTAAAAGTAGAACATTCCACAACAGGGCATATATTTTAACATTCCAGATTATTCAAGGCAACTAAGAAAGGCAGAATGACTGAATACCACAAAGGGGGCAGTTACTGACTATTTCCTAAATGATGTCACTCTTGTTAAAATATACTGTTTTACTATGGATTATTGTCCTTTTGTGTAAATTTGAAAACAGTTTTGAACTACTCTTGAAACCTCCCCCCACACACCGGAATGCTTATTTGCCATAAAAGAAAGGTTGTAAAGTTTGAAGAACATACGTAAAAACTCACAACACTGTTTGCAGAGCAACTTACTCACCCCTGTTCAACAGGACTAATGAATAGTAGGGAAAAGCTTCATAATTTCGTTTTGTGGCCACAACTCCAGAATAATTCTTTAGACTGATATTTGGCCTTCTGTGTAAACTTACTCCTCATTCTATTC
Organism: Heliangelus exortis; assembly: GCF_036169615.1. NCBI lineage: Eukaryota > Metazoa > Chordata > Aves > Apodiformes > Trochilidae > Heliangelus > Heliangelus exortis. Next base: position 62,213,445 of record NC_092424.1, read on the forward strand.
CAAGAATGAAGAAAAACCAAATCATTCAATGCAATACTTAAAAGTTTTTTCTGCAATGTAAATACAAACCTCCTCTTCTAGTATATATAAAAAAATATCTGAAATCCTGCTTTTCTTCTGTAATTCCAAGCTCCAACAAAGTGTGCAGCTTTTTCTTCTCAGCCCATTGGAAGAAAAGGAATTTCTGAACTTCAGTACTAAAATCTTTACCTCTTATTTTCAAAAAGGTAAATAATTGAGTTCTAAGAGCACTGGAAAAAACACTATTCCTATCTCTTAACTCAAAGATATCATAGTCTATTAAAAAAAAAAAAAAGCTTATTATGAAATTCTGATGGCATTTGTTAGCTACACTCTTCACAGAGAAATATGTTAAACTTTAGGAAATAGGTTCTGACAAAGCTTCAAATTTCAAAAAGAGACTTGATCAAAAGTTTCTGAAAGGTGAAGAATAAACTCCATTCAGGTATTTAACAAAATAGTCTGAATTCTTATGACTTCCAAACTTAATAGTAATGATCATGTGTGATGACACTAATTTAACAAGGTCAGGAAAAGGAAAATAATCTGCTTATGTCATAATCCAGGTAGGCAGACCGCCTAACCAGACTGGCTAAGTACAGCAGTAGATTCACACATCAAGCCTGGACCATTCAGGGAAATAGCCCAGAAAATGAACTGGGCCAATTCTTATCTTTCTCTGCAGAAGACAGAAGCACTCTCCTCAAAATTTTTATGGCTTTGTCTTGTTAAGACAGGTACTATGGATACAATCTAGTTACTCTTACAAGGATTGTAGGTGAGAATGGTAAAACTTAGAAACATACTTTCAAAACTTGTTGCTTGTCTCACTACAGTACTAAACACACATTATTTTTTTTAATAAAGTAAAACTCCAGCTGTGTAGATCATTCACAGAAATAAAGAGCTAAAGAGTATTTAGGCCTAGCTGAAGAACATGATGGACATTCACCACGCCTGGACTTTTCTGTTTAAAGGTAAAATATAAAAATCCAAGCCTCCTAATATTAATTTGACATCACCAGAAGAAGTAAACAAAGCTTCCACACATTATTAAAACTCATTCTCATCTCATCTTTTCTGTTGGAATGTGCATCTGCACAGCCATATTTTAAGCTAGATCAGATTGTTGCTGTTCATTAGTTTCAGTCAATTAATTGATTGTATTTCCAGCCCACATAACACTAGTGCCAGGGCAAGGAAAAGATGGAAAACACAGACCAAGATTTGGGGGGATGTCCCACTTATCCCTTTTCAGACAGCTACACTACCCTGAAGCAAAATGAACATGACCATCAAAACACACACCATTTGTTATTAACAACTACAAAAAATCTATTAGCATTTGTGTACAGTTGATTAGTTGACTACTACATTCCACTGAGTAACATTTGAGTGGGTCTGAGAATGAGTAGCAGGCGGCCAGGTGCTTAGCCTATAAAATACTCCAAAGATAGCAAAAGCAGTAGGAAGAGATCATATTTTTACGAGACCAATAAAAAAAATATGTACCACTGACATTAAAATGTAACCCCCTTATGTAATAATCATATTTATTATTAAGCTCATATTATTTTAAAATTTTGTGTATTTATATTTAGCTTCATATACCCCGATACCAACCTTCAAGATGCTGCAAGACACTTTTATGCACATATGAAACATGGACTTACAATTCAAGTCAGGGACCATATTTGGATGCAGTATGCATTAACACTCTGAAAATCACATGCATTTGATAAGATGGCATGACAATCATGCAAATTAATCATACTAAGTGACTTCAAAGAATATTTTTAAACACAGATATTACTTTTTTTTTTCTTTTCAATATGGCAGTTACTTTTGAGGTCAGGTTTCCTTGCTGTAGTTGAGTAATTTCTTGGTGAGACAATCTCTTCCTGTACCACAAATCCCTTATTGCAGACCATAAGGAATCCAGCTTTATTTTTATAGGCCGCAGTTTTCTGAAACTTGTTCACTACGGATCTGTTAAGCTTGCACCTTTATGGTGGTTGCTTTTAAACCATGAACAGGATTCAAACACCTTATTCTCCTCATTAAATTGCTAACAAGATCAGTCATTCCTTTTGTTCTGAACAAAGATTACTTAGCCTTCTACAAAAAAAAAATAAATAAATTCAAGATGCTTTAACAGCTTAGCAACTCATTAATCATAATTCAGTTAATTGACTTGTGTATACCCAAACTGCTCTACATAAACAACAACATCTGCATATTACAGCCACATCATCCAAATTCCTGTCTGTCGACATCAAACTCTTCAAACAACAGTGTGTACATGTGGTGACACATTCATGCACCAGCCTGCACCAGCCAGCCTGTCCTTGAATCCCTGCACTCGCTGTCAGAAACCTAAATTGCAGTAGCCACCAGCAAAGCATAAAGCTGCAATCACTACTTATTAGCATTTTATTAGACTAACCAATCGTCTTTCTCTCCACAAACTTTGCCTGCCCTCTGCCTGCAGGTCACTGCAGAAACATCACGACACTCCATTACTTCCCAGTGCTCCGGTGTGCACAACTCATCGGCCCATGCCTTTTAAGCGACAAAACACCTAAGGACTAGGTGTCTCCACTTAAGTTCACCTGCTCCTAGGAACCAGAAAAGCTGCAGCTGCCCGACACGGCCAAAAGCACAACCACTCCCGGCCCAGCACTACGACTCCCTGGGGCAGCATCACAGTGCTAGGGGATCCAGCCCTTGAGCTCACCCTGCTGCCCGAGCGGCTGGGGACCGCAGGCCGGCTGCTCGGAGCAGGCGCTGCCCCCCTCCTGTGCCCGGAGGAAGCAAGCTGGAGAGACTGCCGGGCCCAGGGCTGAGGGGCGAAGCGGCCCCGCTCCCAAAGCCAGGCCTCACACTCGGCGCCCGCCCCTCTCCTTCCTCACCAGCAGGTCGGCGTTAGCCGCCAGGCGTAGCTCAGGCTTGTGCTTCTTTATGATTTTCCGCAAAGTGCTGCGGGGCGCCGTGCGCTTCATCGTCCTTCTCGTTCTCCTCCCGCTGGGGCCACCGCCGCTGACACCGCGAAGGGGCCCAACCGCTCCCCGCCGTTCGAATCCGCCGCCTCTGGCGCAGGCGCGCGCCCGCCGTGACGCACTTCCCAACGGCTGGGGCCGCCGGTACCGCCCCCGAGGAGACCCGAGCGGTGTCAGGAACCGCCCCCTCCCTTACTCCCAAGTCCGTCCCTTCCCCACCCAGCGCTCCGCCCGGCCCGGCCCGTCCGTACCTCGGCTGGCGGCTGCGTGAGGGCGTTTCCATGGAAACCGCGCGGTATCGCGGCTGCTAAGGGAGGAACCGAAGGAGACGCATACGGCGGCTCTGTCCCCCGCGGCCGAGCCTCAGCGGAGGGCGCCGAGAGAGAAGGGGGCGCAGTCCGAGCCGCCCTTACCCGGGCACCGTAGGCAGCGGCTGCCCCGAGCCCCCTCGGGCGCGCTGGGCTTGGCCCTCGTCCCCCCGCCGCTGCCGGCAGGCGGAGGCTGTCACCTCCCAGCTGTTGCCGGTTCCAAAGCGACAGTCCCGTGGTGGAGGTGGCGGAGATGGGGTGAGGGAGCTCCGCGCCCTGGGGCTGAGCCGATAAACGCGCCCCAGATGGGCGCTCCGGCCGTAGCTTCCCGAGTAGCTACGGGTCACACCGCTTCCTTGTGAGCGACCTGAGGCTGTGCTTTAGCCCTGGCTTTAACGAGTTACCCAGACCTCCACCCAGGCCTTTTTTTTGGGGGGGGGTTAACAAGAAAGAACATGGACGTGGCAGTCTCTGGAGTGCCTTAGCCCAGCCTTAGGCCTGGCCACTGCCACCTGCGGCGCCTTCCCGGGCCGGAGGGGACGAAGGTGGCACCGGTCAGAGGCAGCGGCGCGGCGCTGCTTAAAGAAGACCCGTGGTGTTTAAATTGCCAATCGTCTCCCAGATGCGATAGAATTTATTCGCTGCAGAAGTTGGGGGAACTGTGCAGCACACTTATCTCTCCTTCATTGCCTTGTGTGACCCCGCTGGGAGGTGAGACATCAAATGGCCTCGCCTGGGTTGACTGCGGGACCAGGAGCTTCGTTAGCAGCATAAATCTACACTAAAATGAGCCCAGAGTGATATAGTTACGTTCTGCACACAAATCAGGATAAAAAAATCCATTAGTGCAAGCATGGCGTTGACATAATGGTACACAGAAACACACACTCCTTCTGAAATCTGCCACTACTTTAAAAGTGTCATCCTTTCTCTAGCATCCCTCCCTACACTTCTATTTTGGCTGACGGATGCTGCTGACTGAAATACAGGTTTCCCCACAGAGGGGCCCCTGTAGCTTGGCATTCTCAGTGTATTTGGACTGTGTGTACTTAGTTGGAGAAGGGGTCAGGATTTCATACTGAGGTATGGAGTTTTTCAGCATATTTATTAGTTTTTTGTTTTCTTTGGCCTATGGAATGTTTGCAAATTTGAATGTTAAACCCATAAACTGTCTTAATATATTCAAAGTTATCGGCACCCAGATATGAATTAGTTTTACTGAAGTATGTTATAAAAAATCTGTATGATTTGGTATTTTGCAATATTTGGTATATTTGGTTAATTTTGCAATACGCACAAAATGTAGTCTAATAGACGTATAATATCTGACAACAAGAGAGAATTTAAGATTTGCCAGCTCTTCATACTGTCAGATATTTGAAAATCATGCTTTGTTCTTTCAGCTTTGACTGTCACTTGCCATTAATCGTCAACAGCGACGCAGATCTTAAAATCAGGATCTTAACTTTTTTACTGTGAATGAATAAGCACACTAAAACATAGGGTTGTTTTTTTTTCCTGCAGATTAATAATGATCACAGTTAGTGGCTCAGCAGCACTGCTAGAAGTAAACATTTGGTTTTTTTCAGTTAAACTAAATGGCTATGACTCAGGAGCCACATAGGGTCATATACTGTAGTGCTCATAATATACACATAGAAACTTGCGTTGAGATCAGCAATAATTCAGCATGTCAACAGATTCAAATCTACAGCTGGGATAAATCAGTAGCTCCACTGGACCTTACTTGAGCTGAGAATTAGGCCTTGCAGTCTCACACTGTCTGTGGGAAGCTGGGATGGACAAGCATTTTACAGACTGTATGAGCTGTAAAAGTACCTCCACTATCGGTCTAAAACTATTAAATTACACCACACAAGTTTAAAACTGTGCAGTGACCTGCATAAAATGACAGATACTGAGACTCAAGACTAGTAACTGTATCTTTACTCATGTGCTTGCTATGTAGACAATGAGAAATGAAATCTATTAAAATCTGATACTAGTAGACTTTTTTGGTTCTGATAGTTTTATATTTTTAGTGGACTGCTCTTTGGTTTTAGCTACAGAAAAGCACACTTTAAAGTACTGTCTCAAATCTGCTTATTTACCAGATAACCTATTTTCTTATGTTTTGAGAAATTTATTACATTAATTACTGCAAGCAATTGATAACAGAAGTCCAGTGTAAAAATGTTAAATTATATGTTCTGATTTACTGAACGAACATAAACCTCTCTAGGCAATTTTTTTCCACTGAATAACTATTTTAATATCTATGTCAGTAACTATTTCTATAAATATGGTTTTTGAATAATGGAATTTTAATACAGGAATATTATAGAACAAGTAAAATAATATTATTGTACATTATGAATTGCAATGGAAAAAAATTGTCTAGCAAGTTAACTAAACAACTAAATTTCATAAAAATCACAACTGTTTAAATTGGTTTATTTGTATTAACACATGGATTAATGAATGCATTACAGTGAGTCATAGGAAACTGCAAACTGACATCATGTGTCTGATTCTAAACGATTGTTCTTTTTTTCTAATAGAATTTGTAATGTACTGTCATAATGCTATTACGAAATATTTAAATAGCTATAAGAATAATGTATGCAAAATGTATTTTTTATGAAATCTTAAACGTTGAAATTCTTAATTTGACATGCTCATACAGATTTATAGAAAAGGTAATTCTGTGCCTTACAGGCTCATTTTCATGTTTTGTCTGTTCAAAAGCTGCGGGAGTTTCACACTGATTTTCTACAAGCAGTTACCTTATTTTCAAATAGTACTTCCAGAATTTTATATTTTTTGCTTTTTTTAACTACTGCAGCTTTAAGCATACAATAGTTAATTTTGTGAACTGGCTGTGTTTTATAGCTTCAGCTGCAGTACAGTTTCTTCCCAGTTTTCCAGAAATACTGAACTGCGGTTGAGAACTAAATACAGCATCTAGTACCGATGATAAGAGCAAGGGAAATTCAGTAATTAAAATGCCACCATCCAGGTCTGACTTCTTCAAGAAAACGTAGAACTTTAGCAGTGGTTTTTGAATAAAGGCAATTTCCGTGGCCTTATTTTGTGACATTTTCTTCCAGGCTATGTGTGTTTCTTGAAAACAGTTCTATACATTTCAGTGACTAAAAAGAGACCAAGCTTGGGGCCATCACTACTGAACTGCAAACCAGCAAACAAAACTTCACCATTTCTGTAAGGAAAGAGATGAGTTACAGACTAATTTATTCACTCCTATAATATCCTGTAAGTTGAAACAAGGGTAACATTTGGAAATTAAAATGAAAAGCAGTGTTTTGTTTCTGACCCAAAATTTTTTTAAGCCTATCCTCACTTGCTAAACTGACTCTCCCAGACTGTCCTTTATAACTATTAGTTTAATTATTTTGTTCTGGATTTTGACATTATCTTCAGTCAGACTCTTCATCAGTTCTTCATCAGTTCATAAATTTAGAGTCAACCCATCCAAAGAATGCTGAAGACAATTTTAAATGTGTGATATCTTAAAATTAACTATCACATTTTATAGATTCTTGCTAAGCCAAAGGTCAGTTTTCTCAGATAGAGACTGCTAAATATTTTCTGGTGCTTAATCCAGTTTCAGTGGTTGATGAAAGACTTTGAAGCCTATCCTGGATATAAATGTCAAAGCCTAAAATCTTTTGATGTTTTCTTCAATGATGAAAAGATACCTCTAAAACAGAACATAACAATCCAGCAAAAGTAAACTCTTGTATAATGTAGCTGATAGGCTTGATCATTGTGGCTGGAGTACACAGACTGATTCTCCTGTTACATCTGCATATTCTTTCTGTTGTCTATAGGATAATTCAGGTGTGGTTGAATACTTCTGTAGAGAAATAAGAAGAGAGAGAATACAAGGAAGCAAACAGTATGCTTTCCTCTCTTCCGTGGAACTTGGGCAAATGTCTTTCAGGAAAAAGAAAGTGCAAATGGAAATTACAACAAGAAACTTTTCTCACCTTGCTGTTACTATTAATATAATGGCAACAGGGTAGTTGAAACAGTAAATACTGGAAGCCCAAAAATATCTCTGGCTTTCACATTTTCATTAATAAAGAAATTTTTAAAACAAATTAGTATTTTTTTTTAGCCCTATTTCTATCTGTGTTCAGGTCCAGTGCTGAAAAATAAGAAAGACAAAACACCATAAATTATATTTGAAATTCAGAAAATTTGCTGATTTTAGGGCTTACAATTTAAGCTTCAGTTTTGCTTTTCAGGATATTCTGCATATCAGCTCTCTGTGTATCAGGCTGTGAGCAGGCTGCCTAAAGTGAGTTGATTTCCTCAGGCCAGACACCGTCTGCCTGTTCTAATTGTTGGAATTTCATTCAGAAAAAAGTAAAAGCATATAAATCACAGCTCAGCAGTCACTCTTACCTTCAAGGATATTCCTCATGCACTTGACATGATATCAACTAAAAGTGTGTTGGTTTCACTGCTCTTGAAGCAATTCAATGCAGTCTCACATTCATATGTAATCCCAAAACTTTATTTACTCTGTAAAAGAAATCTGGTTTTTTTACATGTTTCAAAAAAAAAATCCACAAATATGAATAAATAACACAAAAAATAATTACTTCAGATATCCACTTTATCTGCATTGATGTAACTTTTCACATTATTTTTTAGATTTTGACATTACTTGCATTTTGCTCACATGTCTTCTACAGCCATTTAATGTCAGTCATGTTTCCTCCCTTAAGCTGCAGAATGAACAGTGTTATCCTTTGCAGATATTATGCTCTCCACGACTGCCTACAACCCAGAAGGAACTTCCAGCAGCTCTACTCTGGTCAGCTAATCCAGACCTGCCAAAAAGACCACTTTCTCTGAAAAACTTTCAAAAACCTAAACAAGATTCTGAAAAACACCTGTTGTCCACCTTCCAGAAAGATATTTTATGCAAATGCATTACAGAGAAGAAGGGAGAATGCAAAACTTAATCACATTCCCTAGCATCTTACTTTACTGAAATTGGTCTAATTAGCATAATAAATTGTAATAGTAATGGAGTCAACAGAGAACTAAAACACAGATTAATAGATGGGTACATATTACAGCCACTTTTTAATTATATTTATCAAGGGGAGTAGATCAGAGGTTTTGACTGTAAGAAGGCTAAGTCTGATGATTTTTCTTCACTTTAACTTTCACATGCAGGGTAGCAATACTTTTTAGCCCCATTACAAGAGACATTAGCTGTCACCTGCCACAGGGACCATGTTTTCCCCATGGAATTTTTCCTCAGTCAGAAAGAAACCCCTAGAACTCTGATATGCATTATTATTTTCCCACTTCTTTTTTATTCTCTTCAGGTTATGTCAGCTCTGAAGGGCTAAATGATGTGCTACAAAATGGCTTGCTTAGCTGTGCATCTTTCCACTAGTTTTCTGGCTGTGGCTGCAGAGGAAAATTATCCCAATTTGAGGCGTCAGCTCCTGCAACAAAAAAATTAGCTGGTGTTTCTGATTGTCACTAATCCTCAGCTCTCCTGAAGTATCAGAGGAAGTGGTCATGAGACCACTGGAAATGAAAAATCCCCACTTCTTGCCTAGCACTGCCTGCATGCCTTGTGAATGTTCTAAAGCAAAGGAACAAGGACTATGTGTGCATATTTGTTAAAATTAAAGTAAATTAAGCAACTGATCAAATGTATAGCTCAGGACAAAAACATAAATAATGTTTGTTTGTTTGTGTTTTTTCTTATTAATAAGTAGTCAATGATAAGCAGGGGGATGCCTGCTTGCCAGCTGCTTTGCCCTGATGCCCCCAGTGATGGATTACAGCAAACAGAATTCAAAGAGACCCATTAAAGTGGCAGACAGACAGGACATTATTGTTATATGTGAACATGGTAGAAAAGAGAATGGCAGGTAAAGTGGAGCAAGTACTTAAATTCTGACTTTCTAGTATGTAGAAAACACCTATAACACAACAGGATTGATCTCTGGTGCACAAAGTTGGCATGTATTCTGCAGTCAAGAAGGCAGGAAAGGGAAAAGGAATTTTCATTAATGTTTTTACTGTCATAGCCAATAAGAAGTTTAAAAAGAGCATTTTGGGTAAAATACAAATAACAAACTGTAATAAGAACACATTTTTTCAATGCAGATTTTTAGAAGCAAAGAGCCTTTGCTAACTGCCAAAAGGAACAGGCAGTCACCTGAGAATGAAGTAATATAATTTATGCCTAAAAGTTTTCCACAAATGGTCCCTCAGTGATCCACTTTCTTTATGAAGCAGACATAAAATCATTGGTTTTCAAAATCATATTAAGAAATTAATGATCTAATACAAGCTATCAAGACTGCGATGCATAGCATTAAACTATTTGTCTGGGGAAAAAAAAGGGCTTGAAAATTTTAATGTGAGTTCTGTATTGGTAAAGAATAAATGCTCCAAGGAACATCAGAATTACTCTATATTTTCTGTCATTACAGAAACACTTGCATTCCTTTTGAGTGCACAGAAATCTTCCTGAATGTGATTCTATGTCGTGCTTTTTTCAAATATGAAAACAACTTTTTTTAACAACAGTGATAAGATATAAAACCTTCTGAAACTATTCCAACTTATTTCTATTGAAAATAAGTAGCTTTCTGAAGGCACCTAAATAAAAAAAGATGTCTTTAAAAATTGCTGCTGCTGTAGCATAGATGAAGGAAAAATACTTCTTCAGAGAATATAGTGATGTATAGGAATGACTAAATCTTTTCCCTTTCAGCTAGTTGAATGCAAATTTTATCCTCAGGAATGTAGGTTTGGGGGGTTTTTTATATCTTGCTCTGTAGTGTATAGAAAGAGGCTTCAAACATTAGTTACCTGTTGAACTAAATACTCTTTTGTTACTTAGAATAATTTTTCCTTCTCAGGACAATAATATTTGCAGTTTCAAATTTGATTAAATGAAAGTGGTAGTTTACAAAGTGAAAGACACTGCATATACTTTTTTGAATGGAAAACAACACCAGTAAGTCTTGGTTAAATAAATTTAACTTTGACCACAATGTTGTATATAAACAACCGCTGGTACAATCTCTTTCTTTTCCTACAGAACAAACACACTTTCTTCAAACAGTGCTCAAAACAAAGAGGCAAAGGGTGTAACTCTTCAGGTTAATAAAACTAAAAGACAGCAGCTGTAGCTGCAGCTTTGCACAGAGGCGAGATGCTGCTCTCTGCTGTAAGAAACTGAATGGGAGCCTTAACATAAGAATTGCCATATTGCCTGTGGAGGAGAGAAGCCACGGAGAGTTTTCTTTTTCTACCCTGAGCTGCTGTGTCTGTCATTAAAACAGAAATGTACTTGAAAGCACAGAAGCTACTAGAACTGCTCTAATAAATGGGGGTGCCATACTGTTTTTCCGGACTCAGTGAAACTGTCTACCTGGGCTTATGTACTGTAACTTAGCTACCACAGAGCTAAGAAAAAGGTCTACTTTAAGCTTAAAGTCACACCTCTTGCTGCAGCACAACCACAATTGCAACAAAACTAACACTGTAAAAACAGAGAGCAAATCATAACAGAAATTCAGGATTTTTTTGAAAGAGTGTACTTTAATGTGAGTTGGCACTCTTGCAAAACAAGTCAGCTTTAAGGTGTCTCTCCTTTATCCCAGGTATTGCAGATATACATTTTGTATTTAGAGTGCCTAGCTCGAATATTAGCAAAGGTTAATTTTGGTTTTTTCAGTGTACAGCGATGTTCTTTGTGTTACATAAATTTCCTGTGGTATTTTCTAAGTGCTCTTGTGTGGGTATGGCCCGTGGCTCCTTATTATCACCAGTGATAGACCAGCTTCCAGATGTGGTTTGGAACAGTTCCCATGGAGCAGGGCAATAGCCTCAAACTGCTGCCAGTTACCATCCTGACTGTTGGGCACTTTGCCCCTGTACAAACCCACTACTCAATTTTGCTATTAAACAACACAGAGGGAAAGATAAAATTGCTGCTCAGAGGCAGGTCATTGCTTAAAAAGGTGGCAGATAGGTACTTTTCCAGATTACTATTATTATTATTTATTTGGAAAATGGTGATAAAGTGGTATTGGATGCTGCCCTGCCTTGTAGAATAAATAAAAATATGCTTATACCTGACATCAGAACTTTTTTCTTCCTAGCATGTTTTTCAAACTGGTCTAAAGATATGTACCCTCTTGGAAGTTGAGTTTGCATCTCTTCAACATTTTTACCACTCTTATCTGATGATGGAAGGCTATCACTAGGTCTGCTCTTATGTGAGAAGAGTCCTGGAAGAGAGACATCAAGAGAAAGATCAAAAATACAAGCATGTACTAGAATATGGGGACCTGGGTCTGGGCACAGTTATTTTGTGAGAAGGTTCCAGTGTAAATGGTGTTTAGTGGAAGGCCCATACTTATTGCTACAATCAGTTCTTTTTCAGTGCTCCAAGTAAGTGGAATAGCTGTAAACCTCGCTTAACTCTCCAATTAAGCTGAATTTATGACATCTTTACAATACCAATGCAGAACAAAGCATCTGGAGACAAGTAATTCTGATCCTAACAATCCCTTTTTAGGCTTTATTTGGCATTCCTTAGTCAGGCAAAAGTTTGCCAGTTTGTCTAAGATTAAATTTAGAGGCCTCTGAGAGGCCTCTGAAGATTAAACAAAATTATACCATAGAACACATGTTCATAAATGCACAGACTTTAAATGTCTCTTTGTAACATTATATTTTGAGCAGATTACTCCAATTTGGGTGCCCTGTGAACTCAGAACTCTCACTGATTTCAATAATTACCAGGATTGCACTTTAATTACTTTTGCTTGTTACATATTTTTTTACAATAAGTAAATTGATTTTTATTTCCAAAATAAATTTAACAATTGCCTTCTTCCACAATTCTTACACTTGTGAATTCTATGAGTGGATGACACACCTTCACTTGCCTTTAGCTACAAGGGTGGTGAAATTTGGTCCTGAAATAGTTGCTTGTATGAAGAAGCCACAGGCACCAGTATCTTGATGTACAGTTCACAGCCTTACTGCTTTTCTTTGTGATTTGAAGTCATCATCAATACTTTGATTTTTTTAAATTCTTTTTCCTGTCTGCTCTTTATTTGTGAGTCACTTGCCTTTAGTAGACCCAAACAGGGTAATCAGAACAAGACTCTACTTTTTGATCTCATAGGCTATATCTGTATCTACAGGTATAGTGTTGGCATAGTTTTGGGCCTGAGAACAACAGGCATACTACACCTCAGGTATCTTTAGCTAAATTATCATCTCCCTAAACACAGGGTGATCTAATCAAGCCTCATTATTTGGGACAAATCCTGCCAGACACCATCCTCTGGGCTGTGTCCAGGAGTTGGTTGGAAAATGCTTTTTGGTTCAGGCCAGAGCTGTGCCTGCTGCTCCTGTGCTATGAACAGAGTAGTTACTACTACTGCATGCCAGACTTTGTGCCTCTCCCTTCTCTGGTTTAGCATACTGTACCTGTTGCCATGGAAAAGTGAAGTAATGACTGCAGAATATGTCTCAGTGGGGCTGAATGTTGAGAGTCCTAAAGAAAAAGCCACATACAAAATTCAACAAGCTCAGTAGTGAGTCTGTGTCTGCATTCTATTTTTGTGCTCCAATTAGCCAGGACCAGGGTCCAGAACATGGAGACATGTGCTTGGAGACTGTCCTTACCACTGACCTACAAGATCAGCTGATTTTTTAATTTCTAACCCTGAATCATGCTTTATTTGCTGTAGTATTTCAGCAGGCAGAATGGGAAGCAGATGTCTCTGCATGTCCACAGCCTGGTGGCTGGGGCATGGTTCTGGGCAGTAGGGAATGCAGTCTTCAGCCCTAGAATTTAAGGAAGAAATGGACTGAGAATCCTTCTCCCAAGATAAACATACTCACCACAAAGGCATCATGTGGAAGAGAAGTAGAAAGTACCAGGTGGCAATGGAGGATACAGCCTGGCCCACAGGTACTGACTGCCCTGTATTTCAGCCATTGCAAACAATTTTTTTGTTTGTTCGTTGTTTCATTTAGACAGTATCATTTGCTGAACTAAATGGTTCAGAATTATGCTGCCTGACACTCAAAGAGTTGCTTGATTTCAAGGGACAAGCATAAGATAAGAAATCTATTAAATATTCTATGAAAGTTTCATTTCAAAATTTGACTTAACTTACTCCAGTGGGAAAAGCAATGCAATAGCACAACAACAAAATTAAACCTGCAAGTAAAAGGCTACAGGTCTGATCATAAATTAATGGGAAAATGTGCTATGTGTACTTGTATAGCTACACAAATGAACAAACTGAATTCTCTTAGCAGCAGCATCTGAATCCAGAGCTTTGTTTAGATTGTGTGCTTCTCGAAACACTTTTCCATACATATATGAAACAGAATTTAGAGACATATATATATATATTATATGCATATAAAACAGACTTCTGCATTCTGGGCCCATGAATACCTACCTACCTAGGTATAAGATTTGGTTTGCAGGTTAGGTCTCGAGAAAGATTTGATTCCAGAGTTCTAACATTTCTCAGATAGCTTATAGTCTTCAGTATGTAGGACTTCTGTATTATCCATAGAAAAAATCTGATATAAATTGCTATATCCCTAACTAGATGACTAATGCAGTTTTATGCAGCATTACCTGTCATATCATAAATCAGTGGAAACAAGTTAATATCACAAATGTTGGTTTTCCAAATATCAGTCCTAATTTCTCTCTTGTCCTCTCAGATCAACAAATCTACCTATACCTGAACAGAAAAGCCTCTACTTAAAATGACTCATGAAAGCCATTGCTCCAAGTAGATAGAACGTTCTTTTCCAAATCTAAATGAAACGTTAATAATCTGATACATTTTTAATACATGAACAGCATATGTGATCCCAAATATCTCCCAAATCTTTAAAGTAAGTGTCTAAAAAGTATTAGTAAAGTTCTCACCCTGTAGCTTTGCAAAAGACATTGAGAATACTGAAGATACTTTGCAGATGGCTAACCTCCACTACCTAGTTAACTCTTCCTTCTATCAGGAAATACATTACTAGATTTTATTTGGTAGTCTCTACTCACTTGCAGTAGTTTTTAAACAAAGAAGCAAATAATAACAACTAAAAATGTAACTGAGAACATGTAAAAGTGCCCATGCCATCTAATTCGGTGTCTCAGAGACTTGGAATTATTGAGGTGATACAGTTCTATAATGAAACTTTCTCAGAAGTTAGTGAATTTAAGTTTATTATACATTTGTGTCTTGCATTTCTTGTTAATAAAGTTAATGTTTGAAATACAACCAGTCTTTCTTGTTACTCAAATAAAGGCTACAGGCTGCAAAAGAATGAGAATCTTTTCTGAATTATGTAGGATTAGTTGCAACCTCAGCATCTATTATCTTTGTAAACCAATATCTTCACTATGTAATATGTTAAATAAAAAACAGCTTGTCTTTTACAAGATGTCTTCTCCTATTGACTGCTAAATTAAGCACAATAAAAATGCTAAAAAAGAATCCTCAATAGCTGCATGAGTACTTGTCCAGTTACTCCAGAGATCAGAAAAATATTTGGCAAGGAAAACATGGGCTGAGCACTAGCACTCATTCACATGGCAAAGCCAAAACAGAAAACAGTTCATAGTGCAGTGCAAGGATAACAGTGCTGGAAATGGAATTCTTGCAACATGCTACAACACTCTTCTATTCTCACCTTCTCTATTGCTTTCCTGTGCAGCTCAGCTATGTTTCAGTAAAACAGTGTGAGTGTAAAACACTCAGAAATGTGTATGTCTTCTCCTGTGAACAGGTGCAGTGCCAAACACCAGCTCCTACCAGTGCATGGACACACTGCACAGCAGGGAGAGAGATTGCAGCTATTAAGTTTGTGTGTTTCCTACTGGGCTGTCTAAAAGCTTGATTTGTAGTGTGGAAGTGCATTTTAAACATTATTTTGACAACATTCGGTTTCGAAAACTAAAGACAAAGTAATTTAATGGTGCCTTTTAAGCTTTCTGAGGTCTTAACTTTATAACATACTTTAGCAGTGAAAAATAATTGATTAGTTCAAAAACAAGATGGGTAAAGCTCATATATTTAAGTCACTGCCTGGCAAGTGGGCGCCCAGACACTCAGAAAAAGCAGTGTGAGGAGTGAACAGTGTAACATCCCTCTATTACCTGCCTAAAACTGTGGCAGGAGTGCATACTGCACTGCCAAAATCTCTATCTAAAGACAGTCTAAGGAGCACAAAGTTGATCATGAGCAAGTAGCAGTAAGAGAAAAGGAGGAGGACAAAAGAAGTTCCCCCACCCTCAAGGCACCCTTCTTCTCATATAACTGCTAACTGCAGGTTCAGCCGAAAAAAAGATGGAGAGAGACACCACCACATAGGCAGGAGCCTCTAAATCTATGGATTCTCTGAGGCATGAGCTCCATGGGCTTGGCATTCCCTGCACTTCACTGTTTGTCAGGGCTGCTTTGAGAGGTGTGAGGCACTGCTTGAGCAGGTGTGGGAGAGCATGTCCAGATTTTAGGGAAATGGGATTTCAAAGAGACCTTAGACATTCAC
This sequence comes from Heliangelus exortis, assembly GCF_036169615.1. Taxonomy (NCBI): domain Eukaryota; kingdom Metazoa; phylum Chordata; class Aves; order Apodiformes; family Trochilidae; genus Heliangelus; species Heliangelus exortis. Next base: position 62,229,379 of record NC_092424.1, read on the forward strand.
GTGCATAGAATCCACTTCTCATCTAAGTTTATACATGTTTTCTTTCTAATGAAAGCCCAGAAGGGTTCTTAATTCCTTCTGAAATAAGAAAAATCAAAGGTGCTTCTATTCTTCTGTAAGATCTAGTCCTTTTTTTTCCCCCACACATGTACACTGATGGCTTTTGCACCTATCACACCTTTGCAAACAGGTATCTAGGCATCACAAAACTGCAATAACGCTGATACAGAAATCATGATCCTCTGCAGTCTGCAGGCAAAGTAAATGACTCTAATATATTAAAGACCAAATTTTTATCCTGTATCTGGACACCTGCATAACAAAGAGGCGATGTGTTATCAGGACTGAAAACAGATATCTAAGTACTATTTGATGTCTATGGAGATGGATGCCTAAGCCTAAAAACATTGTTTAAGTTCATGTATAGTTTCCAGACATTTAAACCATGCATAGTGATGGTTTTTTATCTGAATGTGTTTACGGACACTTTCAATTTGGTAATTTTTTTCAGTAGATTTGCCTTTTGCTTCTTCTAGGAGAAGAGTTACTTCTGGGCTAACAAATTTCCATTTAATAATGCATGAATTTTCCTCTCATGAAGCTAGATAGTTTTTCCATCACTTGTACTTCAGTATTTCTGAAACCAGGTGTTAATTTTCAGGGGGATAGGAGGTTTCCAGGCAGCTGCCAGGACTAATATAGCAGACAGCAGTAAACGCTGAATAAGCTTAGGTACAAAATCTATACCATCTGGCTTCAGGAGTCCCCAGCCAAAAAAAATCTGAGGCCAGTTCCTTTCATGTCCAGAAATCTTACCATTCATTGGGAATTGTGAAATGGATCTTACCTTTGCATTACCTTTTAATTCACAATTCAGAGGCATGTTCAAATAGTGGTCTTAAGAAAACATTGCATAACTGTAAAATAGGAAACTAAGTAATGTTCTCAGGTTTCCTAATAAGAAAGATGAACACTATTTGACAAACTGAGATCAAAGTCCTTGCTTAGCCTCACAGTAGTCCAGTTTTCCAGTCTGCATTTTCTCAAAGTCAGTGATACTTACTGGTGCTCAATGCAGAAACAAAGTCCCTCTGGGGGCCTGGTCTCCCTAGGCCAGAAAGTCAATGAGGAGATACAAAATGAAGGCTTTCAGGTTTGATTTAAGATCAGGGAGGTAAGGAATGAGGAACGTCTTGGCTGATAGTGAGCAAAGACTTCTAGTTCCTTAGGTGTCTGAAGAGATCTGACTATGCTCTACATTAAAAAATTCTATACTGAAAATTTTGATAAAAAGAGCAACTTAGCACTAGGTTCACAGACATAAGTATAAAGGCACAGATACAGCTTGCGTCACTCTAGAGATATGTGAGGAGAACCAAGCGACAGAACTTCCACTGAAGAAGTGTAGAAAAGCAGTGTTCACCCTCTCTTTCAGGCAATGATTTAGAGCTATACATAATCCACAAGGTCACTTTCTTATCAAAGCTCAAAGGTACCAAGCTATCATCCCATCCAAAGAGTCATTAATATCTCCTAGCTTTTTATATCAGGTTATATATAAAAAATTGTATGTCTTAAGAAAACATGAAAGCCTACTTTTCTTTCACTATCATCACTGCTTTCAACACCCTGATTAAACTATTGCTTTAACGAGATGATAAAACCTTTTTGAGAAGGGACTGCCACATGACTTTCTTTGGCTAGAACAGAGTATAATGATTCCCTGTCCATAGGCACTATTACAATGCAGATAAAACAGCAATGATAGTGCTGTTGCATTCCTGCAAACTGTGGGTTGGTCTACATTGCTGTATGGCAAGATTGCCCTAACCTCCACACAGGAATTTAGGATAGCTCCACCTTCTGATCTAGCAGAAGGCTTAACTGGAGACACTTTAAAAGATGGGCAGATGAATGCAGATCAGACTAAACTGAATCAGAAAAAAACAGAATTTTAAATGTCTGATGTTTTCTCCCAGCACTGTTCTCCATGAGACTGGAGGATTTACCGTGACTTCTTTGTGGCTAATAGTCAAAATTTTTTAGTATGTCTGTGTCTAGTTAATAGTAAAGTGATGATCCTTCTGATATGTACACTGCAATAGCATTTGATCATAGATTCCAGATGGAGGGCATCTGGAATTAACAATTTCACATAACCACACACTACTTTATAATGTACTCAGAAAAGTCATTTCACTAAAGTCAATGATTTTGCTGTGTTCATGCCCTGGAACAATAGTGCTAGTATAAATCCCAAGATAGCACACAATGTACTTTAAGAGAGAACTTTAGTCACCTTAAAAAAATTTTAAAAGGCTGTGGGCCAAAGTTCTACTTATCTCTGAAGGTATAATAAATTGTTGATCCACAGATAGAGAAGTCTTCTGTATTGCATCCACGAAGCATCTGTAAGTGATAACTTAGGCAACTGTAGAGCACTGATATTTTTCAAAATGGCAACAGAACAGTAATCAAAATACTGACCAGTCACTGACAAACTGACCATTATATTCCTGAGCAGTGTTTCCTCACTGTTGAAGCTGTAGGCTCTACACATTAAAAGTAAGACCAGTTCACAGAGTGCAAAAGCACTTAAAGAACAGACATGCCAGAAAGTTCAACCAGATCCATCAGGCTTTCCTGCTACTGATTTTTATCTATTTAACTATTTAATGTATTTATTAGGATCTTCCTATTTGACTATTTCTGATATTATGAAAGGTTCAGCGACTAAATAATACCCCAAAAATAGATCTTTGTTTCACATTATCTGGTCTGATTCCCAAAATTAAAAAAATCACTTTAAATATCAGAAAATATTTTAGCAAAAGCAATTACATGCACAGCCTCTATCCAAGAAGAAGAAGCAACAGAAATTTATCACTCACTCTTCTTCAGTGTTAACAGCCAGAGGAATACACTCTGGAAATCAATTTTCTTTTATGGGAATTTGATGCGGGTAGTTCTTGGGGTGTTCAGCTTCTGTATGGCCCAGATTCAATAAAACACTCAAAAGTGTGGCTGATTTTATTCATGTGGGTATTTAGGTATGTGCTTAAGTACCTTGCTGGACTGGGTCTTACGTTATGTTGTAAGTATTTACTAGGTCAAGCATCCAAGCTAAAAATTTCTGGTTTTCCTAGTTACACAACAAGTCCAGTCACACAATACATTTGGAAGTGCCTGCAATGAATTCATCAAATGATGTTACTCAGGCAGTGAAGAATACATTCTTGCTCTGTTGGAGAAACAAATTATTTGCCTCCTCAGTAGAGCCCCTGCAGACTGCTGAAACCCTGCTCTGTGAGTCAAATTTCAAACATACAGGATAAGAGTAAAATTTTAATTTAAATTTAATATTAAAATATTTTATTTAAACATTTAAAATGTTTAAAACATTTTATTTAAATAAATATTTAAATTTATTTTAAAATTAAATTGATTTAAATACTGCTGCTGCTGCAGTATCCATCAGTTGAAGCCAGTCTTATGCCCTATTGTATTAGGTGCCATAGAGAAGCACAAGGTTCCTTCTGCAAGTAATCTATGTTCTAAAGAAGCATTGCATGCCAGGGCTAAGTAATCAGAGACCCATACATTTGCCACAATCATAGAATCATAGAATCATAGAATTGACTGGGTTGGAAGGGACCTCAGAGATCATCAAATCCAACCCTTGATCCACTACCGCTGCAGTTACCAGACCATGGCACTGAGTGCCACATCCAGTCTCTTTTTAAATATCTTCAGGGATGAAGAATCCACCACTTCCCGGGGCAGCCCATTCCAATGCTTGATCACCCTCTCAGTAAAGAAATTCTTTCTAATGTCCAACCTAAACCTCCCCCGGCACAACTTGAGACTGTGCCCTCTTGTCTTGCTGAGAGTTGCCTGGGAGAAGAGACCAACCCCCCCCGGCTACCCCCTCCTTTCAGGGAGCTGTAGAGAGTGATGAGGTCTCCCCTGAGCCTCCTCTTCTCCAGGCTGAACACCCCCAGCTCCCTCAGCCTCTCCTCATAGGATCTGTGCTCGAGTCCCTTCACCAGCCTGGTTGCCCTCCTTTGGACCTGCTCCAGGACCTCGATATCCTTCCTGAACTGAGGGGCCCAGAACTGGGCACAGTACTCGAGGTGAGGCCTCACCAGCGCTGAGTACAGGGGCAGAATCACTTCCTTGGACCTGCTGGCCACGCTGTTCCTGACACAGGCCAGGATGCCATTGGCCTTCCAAGCATTGAGGGAGTATCACTGAGTAAAATTTTTTCAGTTTTCTAGGAATAGAAGATGTGATCAAGATTGTGCTCTAGTCTGATCACCAGCCCTCTGTTACTGATGCCTAACTCCATGGCACATGTAAGACACAAGGATATGAAGCCAATGTGTGTTGTTTATGATCCTGTGACAGAAGAGAAGATGCCCCTTGCAGCTGCTACTTGTTGCAGGCTCCATCAGCAAGGCATGCAGCCAAGCTTGGAAAACTGGTGCCTTGCTCAGGCTTTGACAGTGCTTGAATCTCATTCTCACTGTGAGTGAACCAGGTTCTTTTCCCTTTTCTACCCCTGGGTATATTTTCTCTGCATAAACTGCACTAACCCAATTCGCTCTTTAATATGCCATCAAAAACACAAAATCTTGAAGTAGCTCTGTCTCTGAATAAAAGACTGTTACAGCTCAATCAAGATGTATCCATCAAGTCAAACTCTGTGTATGGGGGAGCAAGTTAGAGCATGTATGGCTGTAATGGAGCCTAAGCACATGGGAAAGAAAGGTGAGGAGATGCAAGAGGGAGCTGCAATTCCCAGGAAGAGTAGGACAGAACTTGGGACATAATTCCTTGTGAGTCCACATTTCACCAGTTCCATTCCTCAGTTATTGCATAATTATCTCCTTTGACTTGCCATCATTCAGCTGTAATCAACAGGTGTTTCCTAGTGTATTGATTTTTCCTCCACATCAAGGCTTGACTTATTTAGTTTTTTCCAGGGCAAATTATTTTTGGACTGATTGCTTTTAAGTAATTCAGCAAGGTTGAATTCATCTTTTGAGCTGTCATGGTGTCTTTTCCTTTTTATGGAACCAACAGTCAACAATCCTAGCATGCTTGTGTTAACTTTTTGAACTGAAATGTCACTCTTCCAATTTTTATTCAAACCCTGTAGAATTTGATTGAGAGTGTCAGTTCATATTAAAAGGTTTATTCACATCCTGCTTTTATGAAAAATCTTTGCTGTTTGCAATAAGCCACAGATACATTGTCATGAATTGTAATAGTGGTTAAGTACCTCTATTGACAAAAAGAATTAGTAGAGACTATTTGAACCATATTTCTTTTCTAGTATCTATTGGATACAGTGCTTAAAAGGGGAAATTATCATTAGGTTAGCAAAACTCCTGACTTGCATCTCACCTATCTTCACTGTGTTTTATTCCACAAGTGGGATCTGTGAAGAGGGGGAATGCATAGCAATGAAATGATAGAACAGGAAAAGAATGAAGTTGAAAATTAGGCCAGAAGATTGAGATCTGGACAGATTTAAATAATTCCTTGCTATTTTATTCATCTTGGTTGTCTGATAAACTACCAAGCAGGACAAAGGTCAGGAGATTTGATATACTGCATGTTAAGTCTTTGTTGTCATAAGGTGAACTCCCTTACTCCAGCTTGCTCTCCTCGTCTCCCACACTTGTTGTTTTAATACAGAGGAAAGTTCAACTCCCCCTGCTTAATTCCAGTACCTCTTAATGAGGGAACTGTAACACTATCCAGTCATCTCACCCCACAGCAATCAGAATTTCATTGCTTTACACAGCTTATGTCAAAAGGATGGTTAAAATTCACCCAAGCCCTGGAAACCACCCGCTGAGTTAAACAGATCACATCTTAGCTATGGGAAGATTTTTTGTTTGTTTGTTTTGTTTTTTGAATGGTCAGAGGGCAAGAAGTATTATTTGCAAAAGCAGTTTCACATACCTGGTTCTTAGGATGCTGTCATCAGCAAGATGATTACATATCATACAGCTGAAGAGGTATAAGCAATAGAGCTTCACATGCCAATAAAAAAAAATTACAGAAAATAGTCCAATTATACACAATGGAACTTTTAGCCCAATGTGGTAAAAAAAAATTTCTAAGAGCATCCTAGTCGATTATCTTTGACAGTGCAGGCTTTATGTTTACAAATGTGCAAAACTCAAAACAGAAGGCCCAAGGCCAGTAAATCTGAGTCATGGGAGGTAATGTCACTTATGGGCAGCAGAACCTGACTCACCATTTCTGAAGTCTTCAGAACAAGCCTCCTTGAAGGCTCACACACATAATTATATGGTTATTGAAATTGATGCAAAATAAACACAAGTAAACATTTGCAGGCACTTGGCTTTTGCTTGCTGTAGATCAGGTTGTAGCTTCCAAGAGTTTTTAGACATCCTCTTTTTTTCTAGTATGTTTCTGAAAACTAGACAGAGGAGAATGCTCTTTCAACCTGTGAAATCATTGTATTTGATTACAGGAAGCCTCCAAGTTTATAGAAATAGGAATGCCTTTGTGGAATGGGGGTAAAATATTCTTATATACCTCTATTTACAAGACAGTTCAAAGAAAATCATAAACATTTACCTCTGAAGTGATAACGCTGTGCATGTTTTTCTGCATGAGTGGAGTCAGCACAAGGAGGTGACCTTTAGCAGTGGTGGCTCTGCATCCATGAAAGATTAATTATCTAGAGAAAATAAAAATTGTTCATTAGCAACAGCCTTAGAACCAAAAATATTAATTATATTTTTAAATGGTGGCTCATTTAAATACCATTTAAAGGTACAGGGAATGACTGAACAGGCCAGTCCTTCTTTATTCTGAAACAGAGACCATCAAAAGAACACATGAAGAGTTTAGAAAATCAAAAAGGGCATGGAGGTCAGCAGGGATCAGCTGCTCACTATTTTTTTGTACTACAAAACCAGGAAGGCATCAAGTGAAGACTGTAAATTCTGATCCAAAAAATGTGAGAACGTGGTCCTTCACACAGGATAGGCATTAGAGGTCATCATACAACAATAGATTTGAGGGGACAGTAGAGCAGTTAATGGAAGAAAAAAACATTACAGGTTACTAAATATATAGAAAGTTCATCTGATTCAAGAAATCTCTTAACTGGCCACAGTAAGAAGCTCAGGGCATGTCTTCAGGTCATATTCACATTTGCTTGCTCTGTTCTTGGCTTTCCTTAGTCATCTGCTTATGATCATTCCTACATTGAGGGCTCCTGAGCTGGATGCTGTACTCCAGGTGAGATCTTATAAGAGCAGAGCAAAGTGGCAGAACCACCTCCCTCAGTGTGCTGACCACACTTCCTTTGATGCAGCCCATGATGCAATTTGTCTTCTGGTCTGCAAGCATGTGCTCTTGGCACATGTCCAGCTTTTGATCCATCAGCTGAAAAGAAAAATGTAATAACATGGTTTGTTCTTTCTAAAAAAAATTATTACAGTGTGGTTCCAGCACCTCAGAGTTTGAAACTCAAGATTTAGACAAGGTAGACAGAATAGTTCCATGGCAGATAATTGCAGTGGGTCCAAAGAGTGCACTCCAAATTACCAATGCTTTTATCCTTAATGCAAGTTCTTCCATTTCATTACCATGGTTAAAGAAAAACAGCATTTGTGCAATCCATCTGAGAAAGCTTGTACTCCTGGGTGGTTTTAGGGTGTAAGAATTATGAATTGCTCTCAGAGGAATCCAGCTGCATGTAGAAAGTAACAATGACTTATTATGTGCAAATATTGAAAGCTTGTTTACAATTGTTAGTCTTCGGGCATATTCTGTGCTATTGTGGTGGGTTGACACTGGCTGGACATCAGTTGCCAATGAAAACTACTCTATCACTCCCCTCTTCAGCTGGACAGGGGCAAGAAAATATGATGAAAAGTTAATTAAAAGCTTGTGGGTCAAGGTAAGGACAGGGAGAGTTCATTAACCAATTACAATCATGGACAAAACAGACTCAACCCAGGGAAATTAATTTAATTTATTCCAAATCAAATCAGAGTAGGGTAATGAGAAATAAAACCAAATCTTAAAAACACCTTCCCCCCACCCCTGCCTTTTTCCTGAACTCAACTTCACTTTCTCTTCCCCCTCCCCCAGATGTGCAGAGTGACAAGGAATGGTCAGTTCACCACACACCATTTCTGCTGCTCCTTCCTCCTTAGGAGGAGGACTCCTCACACTCTTCCCCTGCTCCAGTGTGGGTTCTCTCCCATGGGAGACAGCTCTCCACAAACTTCTGCAACATGAGTCCTTCCCACAGGCTTCACTTCTTCAGAACCTGCTCCAGTGTGGGGCTTTTCCACAGGGTGCAGTCCTTTAGGAACAGACTGCTCCATCCTCCCCATGGGGTCACAAGTCTTGCCAGCAATGCTGCTCCATAGTGGACTCCTCTCTCCCTTGGTCCACAGGTCCTGTGTTCCAGGGCCTGGCTGCCTGGTCCTAGGGCCAGCTTTTAAATCCTTCCATTCCTCAGAAGCTGCTTTTAAGTTTAGTCCCTCACCCTTGATTTCTACTTGGGTGGTGTTTGCAGCTGTGCCTGAGCCTGGCTTTGCCCACTAGCTTGACCTCCCAGTTTGACCTTGAACTTGTCTCCTCTTTACAAATATTTCAGGTGATCTGGATTCTTGGGTGACCCTGGCTGCTGTCAATGGACCTCACTGCTCTTGGCACAGCCTGGAAAACTGTTCTGTGGCCAACCACAACATCAGCTCCCCAGGTCCCAGGGACAGGCATCCAGTTTGCAAGACTGGCCCCAGCTGATCCTGGAGCCCATCCCCACAGGTGGCACGAGACAACCTTCATCTTAGCACCTGGTTTGCCCAGACAGGCTGTGAGCCACCTGAGAGGAAGCTGTGTCAGGGAGCGTGCCATGAGCATGGTTTCATGTCAAAGGTTGTACAGACATAGGCAAAGTGATTTACAAAGCTAAGTGAAGAGAGGGCTAAGTCTATTCAAATATCAGATACCATAATTCATCCTGATTAGCCTGGGATGATTCAACAGCTGTAACCATTTAGGCTACAATTCATAAAGGCAAATACTTTAATCTAATGTTAGCAAGGGATTGCTAAGGAAAGGGAGGAACGGAAAAGAAAATATATCAAAATTTCATACTTCATCCTGGAAACAGAAATTCAAAACTCCATTAAACTGCTTATGCTGAATGTATCAAAGTATAACTCATTTATACCAGAAAAAATTTGCTTCCAGTTTGTTCAGAAGGATCAAGAGCACCCAAGATGGATGCAATTTACACAAAACTTAGGTTGAAGAAAAGTAATGAGGAAAGCTGTTATCTAGCAGTGCCTTATGAAGGCACCTAACATTTAGTGGGCACCTCTATTAAGCCTTCTCATAGTCTTAAAGTTCCCTGAGTGCTGTGGGGCACATTCTTGCTTGTGCTCTGTCACAATCCAGAGATAAGGATGTCTCCTGCAGCTGCAGTCCATTACATCATCCTTCCAACACACATGGAGTGCTAGGGTCAACATAGCACAGTAGGGTTACCTGCCCCCAGAAACTCAGTGCTTGCAGCAGCCTTTCCTCCGGAGGCTCCACCCAAGGACAGAAAACAGCACAAGATTAACATTGCCTGGTGTAGCCTGACACATCAGCTGAGGTAGAAGACACGGGCATGATTTATGCCAGGAAGAGGCACAGCGGGTCAGACCCAACTCCTGTGTGAGCTTTGTTAAAAGGACCAGAGGAAGCTGCATCTCCTCCAACAAGTTACATTGCTGGTAGGGTGCAGAGCCTCATCTCCACTCCAGCAGCAGAAAACTGCTTTCTGCTGATGTCCTCATACCCTGTGATACATCCATTTGAACTACTTACTAATCACTTTTTTTAAATTTTTTTATTCTTAACAAAAAGGGGTCAGGTAGTGTCTTTCTCCTCTTTCAGTTCTGAAGATTACTTGCCTTCAATAAAGACCAAAAAGAGAGGCTCATGGGCTCATGTTGCTCTGGGTTCTGACTGGGTTCCCAGAGCAACAAAGATATCATTAACTGCACAGTAGTGTTAAGAGACATTGCCACTAAATGGGGATGAACTGGTAAGGTCAGTCAGTGTATAAGAAGAAGCAGTTAGGTCCTCTTTCACCCATCAATTTCTTATATACTATTTAATAATTTTAAAGTAAACAGCTTGTAAGATAAGTTTTGTTCTAAAATTCTTCCTGTGAAATGCAAAGTGAGTAGTCATAGGCAATGACTATTTTTTAGGGCAATTTGATATAAGCTACTTTCTCTGCAAGGTACTGGTTTTTAGTGACAAAGGAAAAGTTGACCACCAGCTCACACACAGTCAAAAAGAGCAGTAGGGCTCAACCTCCTAGATGTTCATATTTGGCATTATGCAATGCACAGAGCATTGCATTACCCTGTGCAAATGCAGTGGCTGTCCTCACACCATCTCCTGCCTACTCTGCACAGTCATTTTAATGTACTTATTTTTAATCAAATGATTTCCAATAGATAGTGCAGTATCAATGTACTGACATTCATCAAAACGCTAAAAGTTTGTGTTATATGGACAGTATAGCTACTTATCCAGTTAACAGAGCAAATTTCCAAGTCTCTAGGTTCAGAAACTGAGCAGATTCATAGTGCAACGTTAAAGTAGTAAATTTTAAAGGGAGTTGCGAATTAGCAAAAAAAAAATGAATTGTTGAAGACTGAGTAAATCTACTTGGATTATTATCTTTTGTGTTGAAGAAGCTATAGAAAAATCCATCAAAAGAGGCTTGTAATGTACCTGTGATTGTACTGATACACCTGGGAGAAGAATCAGGTAAGAATTTCACAATGGTGAAATGTATCTGAGATACATTAGTATCTGACCACATTTGGTATGAATCAGAAAGTGCAATGATGTAGTTAAACTCTGCTGCTCTTGAAAGACATACCTCAGAGATCCACTGTTTCATGTTTCACTGGCAAAATGATTGGCCACAATAAATTAACATCACAGAAAATAATAAAATAGTTCAATCAAGATGAGCATTGCTGAGCTGAGCTGATACTTGGCACACCTTCAGAGTATGCACCAACTTACTCTGGTCTTTTATGTGATGGATCAGAGCAAATTTCTTCTGTAAGAATGGAGCCCATCCAGAAATCAAATATCAATCTTTCTTAGTTAAGGAGGTCAGGCAGGAGCACAAATTCTGGAATCGGTGTGTGGTATATGCAGAATCTGTTTATCTCCAGAGAACTTCAAAGCCAAAGTATGACTTCTAGAAGTATTGACATGCACCTCCACCCATCCCTTCAAAAACTCTCATGCAAAACCCAAACCTTCCAGCCTGGCCCTGATGAGAGATCTTGTCTGAAGGCACAGCAGTCCTTGCAGTCTGCCTAAACCAGGCTTGGGTGGACCCTGAAATGAGATAGAGTCTCTCTCTTTTCATTGTAAAGGCAATGGTTTAAAGATAAGCAGTGAAAGAGAAGGACAATTGGGAGAATTTTATTCAAGCTGACTGTTAATAAACTTTAAAAAGGGTAAGGCTTGGGGAAAGAAAAAATTAACATTACTTTTTTTGAAAATGAAGGAGTAAACTGACTTTTTATTTAAAAACTAAGCATTTTCTTCAAGGCATTTTACATCTTCCACTTCCAGTAACTTCAGTAGGAGAGTCTGTACTTCATCAGCTGCTCCCTGTTTCTTTAGCAAAACTGAGCTATCTGAAACACTTAGCTCATGCTAAACGATCATATGCTAAGTATTGTGATGATGACTGATCTTGCTGCCTGATTGGATTTACATAGTGAGCAAGAGTGGAAATAATCAGGTATTTAAAAGTCCTGGTGCTCTTAAGGACATGGTTGTGCAAGTCCCTGACTCCTTGGGCTATGGCTGATTTAGAAAACACTTCTATGAAATGATACCTGTGCCCTTGACTGCCATCATGGCCATTGAACCAGGAGCTTCAGAAGCATCTTCAATACTGAAGTGTTACCCAAGGGACACATGGAAAGTGTGCTCCCAAGTCAGCAGCACAGACAAGGACCTGGAGCTGGTACATATCAGAGGATCACAGTCCGGGAGCAGCGAGAACAAGATTGCCTCATGAAGGAGGACAAGTCAGCAGCCAAGGGTGACCCCAGCACAGGCTGTGCCCTCTCCAGCAAAGCACCAGCCCACAGGGGCTGATCACAGCAGGCAGAGCCCAGGGCTGTAGCAGGGACCATCAACACTCCCCAACACAAATGATGAACCAGAGCAAAAGGAGATAGAGACAGGCACAGGGCTGGTGATAAGCTGTGACATTTGACTGAAGGGGCCATCCAGAATGCAAGCTAACTAAAGGGTAGATCCAAGGTTCATTGGGGAAGGCAGGGCTGGAGACAGACATACATACAGCAGAGCTCAGGACTGAACCAGGTTCCCATTCCTGACCTCATAGAGAGCTCTTGGGACACGTAGGTGTGGGTGAGCATCCCAGGTGAGGCTGATTGGGGCCATTAAGGACTATAAGAGCCCTTACTGTTACTTCCTATGGCCCTGATTCCAGCATGAGGGGCAAGCTATCGACACAGATGTCCTTGTTCATAAAGGGTAAGCACATGTGCCCAGAGAGGTTGGATCCCATTTGCAAGAAATCATTAAACTTTTTACTGAGCCCAGCTGATATTAGTAAGGCCTCACAATCCCTATTGTCAACAGCTTATTCGCATAATTCATGGCTGCCTCCAATTATCTGTGGGAGATTTGCGAGCGGGACTCTCAGCCTGTGAAGGAGGTTCCACATGGGCAAGTGCTTAATGAACAGACTGGGTTATAAACACTAGCTAATCTTTCCCACATGTACACCTGAAGAATATCACAAGTGACAGCTGTTTAAATTTCCAGGGAAATTAATGATTCCTAAAGAGGCAAGGCTTATCATGGCTTTGACTGGCCCTGATAAGGGACAGCCACCAAGGGGCAAATTGTTTATAATAGTCTATAAGTGCCTCATTCTATAGGTTCATCTTGGAAACTTTTATTGACATGGTTCTTTTTATTAATGTTTGTTCTGGCAAAGACTAGAACAGCTTTGTTCAATCTACTGATGATATTAGGCTACTAAGTCCTCTAATGATCATCCCATATCTTCAGGTCACAGTCAGTTTAAAATGATTGGTATTGGGGCAGGGATACCATGTGCTCAGCTGAACTCTACAGCTACGTTGTGCCTGCCCCAGGCAGAGCTCACATTCTGGTGGGGCCCATGTGTGAGACACTGCTAAAACATTAACTCATGTGTGGTGGGTCATTTGCTGCATTCACTGTGTTGAGATTCTGGGATGGCAGAGGAGTGGTGAGAAGAGGGCAATCCAGGTTTACCGTGAGATTTTAACCAACCTCCTCTAATAGACCACACATGGAAACAGAAAGCCCCTTCCTCTGTCCCCTATTGCAGGGTGCCTGTTCCTTTACATTAGGACATAAAACCTCCATCAGCTGTCCTTGTGCTCCTCCTTCCCCATGGGTTATGTGGCAAGACACGTCCTCATTTCTAAAGGGACATTTAAGAGCCTGGTTCTATTTCAAAGTAGAAATAATGAAAAAAAAGAACATCCACATTGATCTGTGACAGAGTCAGCATGTAAAGTTCTTTGTTAAAATCAGGGATCAAGAAAAAGGAATCAGCTAAAGCAAGTCATTCTCTCCAAGCTGCAAGTAATGCAATTCCCATGCAGAACTGTGTAGCTATGGGGTTATTTTAAAGTTCATATTTATCTTCCTGCTCAATGAGTATTTCACAGAGGAGCACGGAATTAATTTAAATTCAAGACTACAGACAAAATAAATGGCTCACAACCAGTTTAGAAATGATTTCTTGCGTAAGAATAACTGTATGATCCATCACTGAGTTCACTGCTGAAGTGTCTGGCCACAGCAAGGGACCTGTTCCTCCTTATAAACTGATGCAAGACACAATTGATTCAATTGAAACTAATGGATGAAGGTGATGGTTAAAGTCAGGCTAAAGCAAAAAGAACCTGAAGGAGTTTTTTTATCTAAAACCATGCTAATATTGCTACCTGATACATTGCACTCATTTAAACCAATTTTGGACTTATGTCATATATTCTTAGAATAGGCTATTTCCCAGCTTAAAATTTTATAATTACAGTGACACTGTTTGGTGAAGGTCTGGCCCAGTGTTTGTGACTTCAATATCTCTGTCATTCGTCATCAAAATCAGCTGGGGGCTTTACTGAAAAATATTGGAGCTTCCAATGGCTGGATAAATCATTTTGGTGTGCGTTATTTCATGTGCTTTCTCTGACTAGCACAGCATTTTTCCCAGGAATAAATATGCAAGAGAAGTAAATCACTGATCTTATAATTGGATGAATAAATAATGGATATTTTTAAATACAACTCTTAGGCAAAAGATGATATATGTCCTCCCAGTGCACTTGCATACACACACACACGTCATTTCCTCAGTTTTATTTTAGGATCTTGCATGATTGAGCTTTTTGTCCAGATGCTGAGTATCTGCCATACGTTCTGTTTTAATCATAACAATGTGATTCTATATTAGGAAAGGAACTCAATTTGTAGGACATTTGGAATCTTTGTTGAGTTACAATACAAACTCATTTTCCTTAATGAAGCAAAAAACCCCAAGACCAGTTGCGATCAGGTAATAGGACTCTCTTGTTCAAACTGACTTTAGTATCTTTCTGCTGGATTTTACAAAAAAAATTAAATCTTTCAACAGCATAGGTAAGGATGTAGCTGCTCATTTGTCTGTTTTGTTTGAAGGTTCATGTTTTATTAAGGGTTTTTGTGCTGCAGTACATGCTAATACAGCATTTTTGGATTAACTTTCAAGGCCTCTTGCCTTAAGTAGCACAGCAAGTGTAAAGATGCAAACAAAATGAATGTATGCATGACACCAGAGTGGCTTTAAGGCAAACAAGGGAAGTGCTGAAGCCAGGTAGAACAAATCAGGCCTTTTCCAGAGCTACACCTTGCTTTTTCCTCCCACGTTTCTCCTCATATTCCATGTCCATCTTGAATGAAGACCCCATTCCAGGGAGGCCCCAGAAGCTGCAGAGAACAGCTGGTGGGAAAGGCAAAGCAGAGACCCCCTGGCACAGCAAGCAGGTGAGGGAGAAGTGGGGAAAGGGAGACTTAATTTCCTTCTCACCATTGTTCTGCAGCCTTGTCACTGTTACCAATGGTATACTGATCCTGTCTTATTGCCACTAGTTTCATAGTACACCTACACACCACCCCAGGAATTTCTTTCTGCTTTCAAGGCCAAATGTTCAAATGCCTATGCCTGATTCTCAAGGTCAGAAAGCTCTATCTGGTGAAATCCTTTCTACAGCAGAGAGTCTAACTAAGAAGTAGTAACTGCTCCTCATGGATCCCATGGAGGGCATAGATCTTAGGGGGAAAAAAACAATCAACAAGATACTTGTCTTACAGTACTAAAAATTTTCTCATCTGGGCTGAAAGAGAATTTACACGACAATGTGCAACAGTGCCATCTGATGGGCTTTCCAAAGGGTAAACACTGACCTGCAGGCCTGGCAAGCAAACTTCAGTCCGCAGAAAAATAATGCCCAATCCAATCCAGTATTGGATTTGATTAAAAGAAGGTGCTGTGCAATTAATTCTTGCTTACACAGACTTTTCTCATGATTGAGGCACTACCTAAGGTAAAAGAAGGAAATAGCATTTATGTGTTGATATCTCTCTGACAATGTAAACAACTGTGGGGTTTATCTTTGCAGAATACATTGCTCTTAAATAGTTGCTAGAAATTTTTAGAACAAAGGTAACATAGGGGTTTCATTAATATCTCATCTTTCTTCTCCAAGACCCCAGTCAAGTCACTGTTTTGAAGAATGAGGTCTGTTCACTACCCATTAAAATAAATGTGGAAATGAGGCTTCTGAGTTTTGGTCATGACTTCTGGGTGCCTGGTGTGGCTACTGATCACAAGACTGCCCTTCCCTAAGTCTCTTCTCTCTGTAGTGCATGAAGTTGTTATTATGTCACTAATTTTGAAAAGGTTGCAATTCTTAGATACATTCCATATGGAAAAGTAACCTTCTAATTGATTTACACCTTCATTACTGTATTACAGCACAGACAAAATGAGCATATTTCCCTAGGTCTGAATCCCTGTGAGCATGCAGAGTGGACAGCAAAATTTATTTCATTTGCTGCAGTGAAATAGCAAGAGCCATCCCTGGACACAGAAATCAGTTCACGTCCCTGTAATGTAAACAGCTCTTATCAATGAGCCAGGACAAAACCTTAAATCATTATTTATACAATCTCTAAATAACACAGATACTGGAAATATTCATAAGTATTGGAAAGAAAGAACTTTTGAAACAGACCTGGATCATTTGGTAAGGAGGGTTCAGATCAGTTCAATATAGGTAAATGAAAAAAATGGGGAAAATATAGGAGGTATTTTTAGAACTCACTTGATCTTCAACAAAAAGTCTACTAAAAGCATTTTGAGATTATGATAGTTAACAGATTCTATATTCACTGGATTCTTTTGTATTTGTTTTCAGCTTTCTTCTTAGCTTAACTTTTAGAAATAAAAATACTGACTTTTTTTCCTTCAGCAAATTGATTAGACTCAGAAAGCAAAAGCAATGCTGAACCATTGTCGTGCAACAATATTTTTTTCCAGAGATGAAAATTAATATATATGAAAAGTTGCTTTAGCCCTTGAATTTCTTTGGGGTTCTAACTCCTGTCTAGGGAAAGTTCATGGAGGAAAGCACTGTTCAGAGACCTATCTGTCTCAGAGGGGGATTAGGTGAATGAGACATGAGAAAAGGTTTGTGTTGAACTGAGAAAGGGTTGTTTCATTTATGGATGTTTGGAGGGAGAGAGGGAAAGAGGGAATGATGGTGGGGGCAGAGGAAATGGGATTGGTGAGATGTAGTGCATCTCACACATAAAGAAAGCATCATTACTGCTTTTGGAAAACTGAAATTAAATATGCAAACCCTATAGCTGTGATATCTTACTGTACTTGACATTTCCTGGGTGTACCCATATCAGTCCTTGATACTAACTGGAAAACAAACAGTCCTCTGCTAAATGCTGTTAATAACTATTCCATAGCAAAGCTCACTTTGCAGCAGCACCTGGAGATAGTACTGATATAACATTTAGATTCTGTGACTTGCACATTGATGCTTATTAAATCCAGGATCTATTTTTCAGTGAAACTGAAAAACTCAGGTAACCAGGTCTGTGTATTCTATGTGCAATTTAGTTATGTAACTAAAAGGCACCAAATCCAGATGCCCTCAGCTGACACAGCAAAGTCTGTGTCTAAGAAACATCAGCCCTTGCTAGGGGAGCCACACCACTATAATAGGACACTGAGGTTGAACACACGGTCATCTGGTTTTAGCTTCATGATCTGAGGAAAGGTAGGAAGCAAATTTGCAGCCCGTTATCAGTGCTTTTATCTACTTCTGTTATAGATCCCAAAATCCTCTGGGAGCCATTCCACAGTGAGGGACTGATATTTAAATTGATGTTTAACAGTTCATCTTCTAGATATCTCCTCAGTCAGTAAGTGTAGGCCTGTTCATAGACTGCAAGACAAGATAGAAATGTCAACTTCAGCCAGAAACATTGTCAGCATCTCTCTAAACCAATAAAACCAAGGTGAAGGCTCATAAATCTTTGTATTTGTATAGCTGCCACAGTCCAGCTCCTTTTGGAAGCCTGCAGGTGGCTTCCAAATAAAGTTCCTGGTAGTTTATCTTTCTGGTTTAGAGGTACATGTGTGGTAAAGCTGATTTAATGAGGAAGATCTTACAGTGGAATAACGTATCTGTATGTCATCTTTCTTCTCTCTCAGCAAAAAGCTAATATTCAAATTCTCCAATTAATATTCAATCCAAGTCAGATTATCTTGCCACTACTGCACTCACCCGTGACAGCACTCACCCATGACAGTCTCCAGTATTTTATTTTGTGACAAATTGAACTCCATGAACAACACTTTCTTTTGGAGCTGACTGAAATATGAATGCTGAAAGAACCTCAAGCATTTGTGCCTAGAAAGGGGCAAGGCTGTCTTTTAATATTCTAATTTTCTGACTGTGTCTGAGTGCATATGTGATCTAATGCCAAACAAGGAAGTTCATCTATGAATTTCAACACTAATGTAATTTGCAGTGCATATGGGAAGGAACAGTTTCATAAAACACAGTGATACCCATAATCCTTTGGTTTTGTTAGCCAACAGGAAAATTAATCTTGTGATTTTTTGTTTGTGAAGAATCAATTTTTTTAGCAGTGCCTTAGTAAAAACACTATACTGATATTTACAAAAGTTCTCAAATCAGTCCACTGGTTAAAAAGAAGGCATTAGCATATTCTTTTTTTCAAGTTGTGTCCCTTTTTTAGCCTTTCTAGTTATAAATAAAATGTTTCACTGCATAGCTAGCATATATTCGGCAGTTTCATGGTAGCTTTCAAAGCACAAAGAACTCTCATGCAACAGAGTGAAAAAAATTAACAAGTTTTCAAATACAGCAGAAGCAAGAAGAATGGCAGAGTCTGTAGAGATTCAGCTGTAAAAAAATGTTCTTCAGAAAGACAAAGACATTAAAGAAAAAATAAATTAAATCTTTATTTCATAAGGTAGGTTCCTTCCACAGCCTGTTTTTACAGAGGGCTGAGTCTGCTGGACTGCTTCAAATCGAACAGATTTTTTAATAATATTTATGAAATGAAAAGTAGGAAATCAGAAGGACCAGATGGTGCTCACCAGGACTTTCTGAAGGAATGCACCTACCAATGTGAAATTGTTATGTGTAATCTGTCATTCAAAATCAATTTCATTCCTAGAGAAACAGGAAGCAACAAATGTGACACCCTTTTTAAGGCATCAGGGAAGATTTGGGGAACTATAGATCAATAAGTCACACTTCCAACTAAGGGAAACTTTGGAAGCTGTAATAATATCTATACTTAGTAACCACATGGAAAGACTTGTAAGGAAGTGTCAAAACTGATTTTCTGGCTGGAAGTCACAGCTCAAATACTAAATATTTCTTCAAAGTAATTAATGAGCATGCAGTTTTCCAGAAGTGTCTGCTCTGTGTTTCAGACACAAGGAATAGAGGGGAAAATAAAGACCTCATTAAACTACTGTATGAATCAGTGCTGAGTGCTGCATGCAGGTCTAACCAATGATTGTCAAAGTTTACAGTAGTCTTAAGAAATATACAGAGAAAGTAGTTATGTTAGCTCAGCAAAACTATAAAGAAAGAGTAGCTATCTTCTGACACGGAAGTATCACTGAGAGTCATGCAGATTCGTCTTATTTGAAAGAGCAATTTCAGATTACTGATGTCAGGAAAAGATGAATATTTAAAGTTTTATTAAAAAGTTATGTGCAAATTTTAGAGAAAAATATTGCCCATCTATTTCAGTCTTTCATTGTGTTTGTAATTAAAACAGAGTAACCAGAATAAAAAATGGCCCAAGGATGTCTTGAGCTGTGAACAGGGGATGACTTTTTCCTTAATGTAGCAAAAGGGCTGTTGTTAAATGGAACTTGAGGACAGATAATTAATACTTTTGCGGAAGGGAACTGCAACAACTTTTCTCTAAACGTAGGGGAAACAAATGCCTAAAGTAAGGGTCTGAGGTCTGGAATGGTAAAAACCAATGGGAATGGATTGTTTAACCAGAACTTTTATTCTAAACCCCTCTTAGCACTCATTTCTAAAATTTCCCTTCCCATTCTTCAGAATTATCTTCTGCAAAATCTGACTCTTGCAGACACAAGGAACTGAATGTGGGGTTTTGGGGGGAAATGCTAAACCAGGGAACAAAGGATAAGGGTAGGTGTATCCTTGTTAGCACAAAGGAATTGATCCCATCTCTGGAAGAAAAAATGTGTAGGCAATATCTGGGCAAGCCTAGAATTTCCAGGCCTGTTTCCCCAGTATTGAAAGATCATGATGCTCATAGACATGTTTTCTAAGATGCTAAAATCCTGTGATCAATTTTCATGGACCTTGAAAGCATCCATAGCTACTGGGAAAATGGGATTATAGCACTTCAGTTACTAAAAGGAATTTTAGTCCAATACCAAGTCCTTGGAGCAATACCAAGTCCTCTTGTTTTTTCTTTTGTTCTGTCTTCATTTAAATTTGTGCACATGGGCAAGCATCTATGTGTATTGGCTAGGGGATTTTGTTTTTAAAATGGTGTCATAAAAACTATTTATAAACAACATAAGCAGCAATGAGTGATTTTAGAAATTTAGCCTGCCCTCCCCTTCCAGCATTTTTTCTGATCTCTTGTGACTACGACAATTACTTTTGAAAAAAGACTTGCTTATGGCCCATGTCTCAAAACCACAGATAACATCTATGTCTAAGTACATCATAAGCATATAAGCACACAAGGACTCGTAACACCACAGGTCATATTGCAATAAGAATATTTCTTCTTTCCCCATTCTTGTGCAGCAGAAAAAGCGTCCTCTTATATGCTCCTTTCTCCCTGATACTTACAGCAATTATGCTCACAAGGAGAGGGTGTCCCGGTAATTTTTCAAAATCTTTCCCTTCACAGAAAAAGTAATTTCTGAGTGTTTTCTTAGCAGAAGGCAAAGCAAGTAGCCTCTCATCTTGATTGAAACCCTCTGACTTTTGGAATCTTCTGCTAAATTATATTTACCATACAGGAAGGGTGTAGGAGGGAGGAAAAGAATTGAAAAACTCCAGTCTTGTGTCAATTATCAAGTGTTTTAAATTTAGAGATTTTTCCCATCAACTGGAAACTAAATCCACTTGTTTGTTGCCAGGGAAAATGGGTGAAGATGCCATTTCTAAAGTGTGTAAAGACTTCGTGGTTCATTTCACAATAATATTTGTTGAACTTTCATGGCATACTTTCAGAGGAAGCAAGACGGGGCTGTGTTAGTCATGACTCGCTAAATAGTACATCCTAATCCTTCCTAGTTTTTGTTTATTCATGCCTTGCTGTGGGATTTACAGTGTTAGCTCATGGAAAGAAAAAGAAAATCCCAGCAGATAGAGGAATGTAGCCTTCCAGTCCACTGCTTGGAGGCAGGTTTGGATATTTCTGTCAGGAAGACTTGCTTTACTTCTGACAGAAACCCTGATGCACAGGCAGTGGGGAAAAGGAGCAGAAATAGGTGGTCTGCTTCTCAGGCACAGGTATATGAGGCCCTGGAGACCAATCTCTGCACACAAGATGACCTTGAAATCAGAGGTACAGCATAGGCAGGCCAAGCTGCACCTTTCTGCCCAGAGATCACCATTGCCCTACCCACAGCCAAAGCTGTGACCAGGTAGAGATCATCCAGCTTTGGGTACACCAGGGCACCTTCAAGCAATGTCACAGTGAGAAGAAGGAGCATGCAAGTGTTCCCATGAGCTCTACCCCCTGCTTCACGAGGTTGTTTCAAAGGTTACATTCATTCTCCAACTCATCTGAGCTGACTGATAAAAGACCTCCTCTTATTTTTTCTCACCTGTTCCGAAACAGGATCTTTTTGTTGTGAGAGGCCCTTTTCTCAGAGGAGGGAGTCAATTCTTTGTCTGGTTCCCTCTTAATTCTCACTGGCCACAACCTTGGTGGAGCTGGAGGAGGAACCTGCAGTGCTGCAGTGGGTGGTGCAGCCCCATCCCACTGGGGACACCAGGCATGGAGGGGTGGCAAACAAGGGAGCAAGTCTGCTGAAATCCTGCCCTGCACTTCTCTGGTCCAGGTGATCCTGTCAGTGACAGATCTGGTCTGAACCTCTGCTACCAGTGTGGATGCTGAGGGCAGAGGGAGAGGAAAACCAAAGCCTGTGGTGCATAATGAAGTCCTTATGTGCTGAAAACTCATATTAGCTACACCATAGATAGAGATACTGACAGCCACAACTTGTGCCTTGCAGGAAAAGGTTCTGAAGAGAAAACACACTGCCTTTGCAAATGCTAGCACAGAGATGGTTAGGGCCTATAGGGCAGTGGCTCTGTTTGGTGATGACTGCCATCAGAGAACTCAGGAAGACATACTTTATTTCTTTGTTTTTCACTTCAGTGCATAGGTCAGTTGGCCAGTGTGCAGAACAAGGACCACAGCATCCAAGAAAGCTGGATATCTGTTTCTCAGCCTGTCATGGTGTTGGTGTGTGAATTTATGCAAGTCTCCTCTGTTCTGGGCACTTTGTTTTTTTTATCTCAGATCTTGGAAAGCCAAATATAAAATACTGGTATTAACTAAAGTCACTTGATGCCATTTTTGGTCTTGGTCAGACTATCAGTCTCAAGAAAAGTCAGTTTTAAAAAAGTCTCTCTTTCCCAGTGAAAATGCAATTTCCTACACAAGTTATTGTGAAAATGATGAGGTGAGACTCCATAAACAGGACAACAGTGTGTTCTCTGGCTGATAAGCAAGAGAGAAAATACTCCAGCTGCATTTTCCTGAGCTGCTTTGAAGCAACTCAGTCAACAGGACTCAAAAACATGTATACTTCACTAGTTTAAACTTGACTGTAGCTTCCAAATTTTGCTATGATACACTAAACTGAGGGCATGTATTCTTGATTTTAACATGCCTTTTGAGTTGCAGTAGAAACTTCTTTTGGCTTGGCTTCTCCAGTACATTGTGTATCCAGTTCACACATTCTTTATCAGTAGTCATTACTAAGGTTATCTCACTTCATTATTTCTCTTCACTTATTCTTACAATATTGAACTGAGATTTGCAGCACCCAACTTGTGATCACAGGTTACACAAACTGTTGCTAGCTGGCACGATTTGAAGCAGCTACTTTGCTACTGCAAACTGCAATATGACTATTTTCACACAGAAGTGGACAGGCAGAAATTAATCCCTGAGACCTCAAGACTGCATTTAGCAGTCATATTGTATAAAAAGTCGTTCAGCATATCCATAGAATTTTATCCTTCTTGTTCATCATATTATGAGAGGTTGATAATCACCCACCATTCCTACACTGTGTTAAGTGGTAGCGGAGATACCCACAGCTTTTCCCAATCCAGGAATTTGTTTTTCCAGCAAACAATATCTTTTCCCCATCCAAGAATTCTCCTCAAGATTTGCATGGTGAGTTGGCCATGACCATAAATGTGGAGATGACAGTAAATTGTGGACATTAAGTTCTCCATGGGTCAACAATGTGCCCTTGTGGCCAAGAGGGCAAATGGTACCCTAGGGTGCATCTGAAAAAGTGTGTCCAGGTTCTACTCCCTTTCTACTCTGCCCTGGTGAGACCACACCTGGAATACTGTATCCAGTTTTGGTCTCCCCAGTTCAAGAGAGACAGGGATCTACTGGAGAGAGTCCAATGGAGAGCTACAAGGATGATTAAGAGACTGGAGCATCTCTTCTGTGAAGAAAGACTGACAGAACTGAGGCTATTTAGCCTTGAGAAAAGAAGGCTGAGAGGGGACCTTATTCATGTCTGTAAATATCTGAGGTATGGTTGTCAAGCCAATGAGGCCAACCTCTTTTCAATGGTGCCCAGTAATAGGACAAGGAATAAGGGGTTTAAACTAGAACACAGGAAGTTCCACCTCAGCATGAGGAGAAACTTTTTTACTGTGAGGGTGATGGAGCACTGGAACAGGCTGCCCAGAGAGGTTGTGGAGTCTCCTCTGGAGATTTCCAAAAACCCACCTGGATGCATTCCTGTGTGGCCTGCCCTAGGTTATCCTGCTTTGGCAGGGGGTTGAACTAGGTGATCTCTAGAGGTCCCTTCCAACCCCTAACAATCTATAATTCTATGACACACATATCCATCCAACACGTCTGCACATAGCTTGGCTGTATAAGAATGGACATACATGCAGTTACTGCTCTATGTCCCATGGGAGGAGCTGTGCCAGTCTGCAGCTGCACCCCTGCTGTAGCTAGCTATATATTCCAAATGCAGTTCTTCTGTCTTTTCCAATTTCTCAAAATAATGTGTTGAAGTAACTGAAGTCAGAGACAACACTTAGAAATGGAGACCCCCAAAGAAGAAACTCCCATCTCTGGTGGCACTTCCATTGCACGTGACTCTATCACAGATTTTTTAGATTCACCCGTTTTGTGCAGGTTTTTTGGGTTTTGTTTTGTTTTTTAATTACTGTGCCAATACAGCACAAGTTTTTTTCAAGTTCAAGAAGATCCAAGATGAAACACATTATTTACTTAGGAACAAGGATCAGGATGGATCATACTGTTATTAAAGCTAGATCTCATTTTAGTTTGCTTGAGTCACTGTGCCAATTTTTGCAACAGAACAAGAGAGAAATTGAAATTTGTATTTGACACTACATTTAATGTGGCTTTTTATTCTGTATATCACTCTAAAAACCTTCAGCAGATCAGAAATAAGTACCAGAAAACATTTTTGCAGTGTTGTTTCTTTTGAGTCACTAAAACATATTTTTCTTTTACCTACATTATAGTCTTATAATTTAAAGGGCTAAAATGCAGAGCAAACAATATATACAGAACTCTCTGGGTTATATCCCAAAGTGTATGTAATGAAAAACACCAAAACAACCCTCTCCTCTCAGCACTGCAACTTCATTTTATATTTTTCAAAACATTGTCTTGTACAAATATAGGCCAAGTCATGCTCTTTTAAACTTCATTGCTCCCATGACAAAATCCAGGATCCTTGGAGATTTGGTAATCTCCGAAACTGTGATCCTGCCTATTAAGAACATGATTCTGAAGTCTGTTCATTTGTACTGTGAAGCCACTAATTCCCTGACAGGCAAAACAGACAGCTCAGTTCTAGATCAATGCCGTTTATTTCAACAGTTTTCCTTCCAATTTTCTCGTGTGTACTAAGCAAATTAGATGCACTTGTATAACAATATTGTGTTTCTGGATGCAGGCAGCAGTTCTGGGGTTTTCAGCATTAACACTGTCATGTTTCATTCAAGGTGGAAGAAAAAGGTTCATTAAAACATTAGGATAAGCATTGCCCATGTTTTGAATCTTTTCTTACAATAAAAGAAAGCATGTAATGTTTTTTGGTAGCTAAAGCTTGCACAGAGCCATGTAAAATTTTGGAAATGTCTGGATTCCATAACCATATGGCCTGCAGAGCTTAGGAAACTGCATTCATTTCTGTTCCTCTCTATTAAAAATTCAGTTGCCTTTGGCCATAATTTTTCTTTTAAAAATTATCTCACATTAATACCTTGCGCTGTAGCTGCTAATCTATGTTCTTATGAGGAGTAAGGAGTGGATTTAGTTATATAAGACCTATCTTGCACTGCTGTAGAATTGATGTAAATATTATTTACGACCTACCTTCTCCACAGCATAGAATGTGTCACCCAAAATATATTAGCAACATATAACAATTTCTACATTAAACAGTATTTAAAATAATACTTTACATGAACGTCATGGTAGCCAATGCTACCTACCTTCATTTCAGCTGATGAGCTCCCATCTATTGATGGTCCATCCTGCTGGGAATGAATATCCACGGGCATTTGGAAATCTAGACCTGACTCCAGAAGTACGGACACAATGGGGAATGTTGTTGTTTTCTTAACTAGATCAAAATATCAGATTTGTGTCTGCACTTGAGACAATACGTTATTGCACAAAGTTTTCATTTTGGAAAACAGGCAAATAATTCCTACCATCCAGACGCATCTGGTGACATCTGTCTTTGCTCAGCAGGATGTGTCATTGCACAGTCCCATCACCTCATGTGAGTAGTTGAAAAAAACAACATATACTCAGCTCAGCAACACCCTGTTTACAGGAGAAAATCTTTGATTTCAGCACTTTCAACTTGGAGTGCTATTTGGAAACATTTAGCTCATAAAAAGTCTTACAGTTCATGCTTTGACCTCATCATGACCTGAACATTTTGTTAACAAAGTACCCTGTTAATGTTTTGACCAAAAGAACTAATGTACTTGGGGCTGGTTGTGTTGCCAAAGTGGTGCTTGTTCCTAAAAAGGGAAAGTTTTAATTCCATTTTCAAAAGCAATGTCTTACTCCTAACTATATATGGAAATGTCATCAATCAGTCCTGGAAACAGAGGGTGCACTGCAGAGCATTACCATAGCTCGTGTTTCTGTATTTGGTGTAAAAAATCTCACCATACTGTATCTAGTAGCGGAAGTCTTTTCCTATGGCTATTTTCCCTCTACTAGTTTCAGTAGATGTGGGTATAACTTTAGTTTCAATCAGCAGCAGGGAAGTATAAAGTAGCAAACTAAAAAGAAAATAAATTAATAATACAATAAACTAATAACAAAACGTATAGCTGCTCTCAGCCATATTTACAACAGAATTATTTGACTTTGCTAGAAGTATGTTATTCGAGCGTTAGATCTACCAAGAATCTTGGTAGGTGTTCTTGAAGTAGGCAATGAGCACAGATTGTTTGGTCTTCATCTTTATAAACCAAATCCCAAGAAATTCCTGACTGATAAATTCATCAGCAATGAATATAGCAATCACATATCAATACTAAGGCAGTAAAGAAAGACAATATTTAACAAAGGTTATGTTAGACAAATCAGAACCGAACACTGCTAAAATCCAAAGTGCATTGGGAAGTACTGCAAGTGCAGTTATCATTTACAAGCCATTTAACTATATTTCATCAGTGTCTTTTAATGTTTTGCTAAGTCTTGGTCAAGATTAAAATGCAATATGTACTATGCATATGCAAATAAACAGTCATGTTAACTCCCCTTTTTTTGTATGGAGCTCAGAGGTTTTTGGGTTTTTTTATTTTATTGTCAGTCATCTAGCTTACAATTGTTTCAGTTTTATGGGAATAACAAGCACTTCTAGGTCCTTTCAGAAGCTCATTTTAGGAACTCAGTCAAAACAGTTCTAAAAGCCCCTGGTAGAAGATTTGTCATGGAAGAAAATACCAATCAAGTAGACAGGATGGAGACAAAAAAGAAAAAAAGTGAAAGAGGATAATAAATAGGAAGGTTTCTGGCTTATTAAATATTGCCAGTTGAACGTAGGAGAGCAGAGACTTTGTCAAAATGAGCAGTCAACATGATGTAAGTACGTAGGACAAAATCTGTTTTGTTGGTGAGGAAAAGAAGACTATTATAACTTACTTAGCTACAGGATATTGTTCCTGACACTTCATCAGCATGTTCTTATTAATACGGAGGCTGTGCATTATCTGTGTTAAAATTGTCACTTCCCATCAGATTTCACTTTCTTAGCAATCTGCAGACTTGTGTACTTGTTTTTATTTTGGAATTCAACCTCTGATGCCAGAGTAAAAGTGGCATATATACAGAAAGAGATGGGAAATCTCCACAGGGCTCAGACTATTGAGCACAGAATTCTAACTTTTGAGTATTTTAGGTAGGAAGCCTGGTGATCTATAAGGGACAGTTCACCTTATTAGAAAACAGGATGAACAGAGAGTCTTGGAAAAGTCTTCATCCACTTTTGCAGTATCCCATTCTTTGAAGAGATTATACTATGAGTTTCAGAAAGGCCACCTAATTAAAATGCTTACATTAAACACAGAATAATCTGAATTACAGTAGGCAGATACAAAGTTTTAGGAGAACAATTAAATGTGTTTTAGATTTAAGCCAATCTGTTTTAACCAGGGCTTGAGGGAAGTCTCCTTCAGTGAGCATGTTTTCATATGCTCTAGACTGAACAGTCTAGGTGATGGAAAACAGAAAGTCCTTATTAAATCTGCAGACAATAGGAAGGGTGGAGCTTTAGACATGCCAAAGAGCTCAGAACAATCCTGAAAACTGAAGTTGCATGAAAAAAACAGGATGGTATTCAACAAGGAAGAATGGAAAGAACTACACTTAGCCAGGAGGAATCAGCTTCTCAGATGCAGGATGGGGAACAACTGGTTAGGTGGACAAAGATGGAAAAGGATCCCTGGGTTATATGCTTGCTGAGAATAAATCAACCATGTCATCCTGCTCTGGACAGGCCAAGTGCTAAACTAGGAGTTATAAACAGGAGAAAAGCCTGTAGCAGCTTCTGTTCTACTCAGAAAATAAACCTGCTGTTCTGCTTTAGTCACTTTTGTGTCAGTTTGGTTTTTTGTTTTCTTTTTTTGTGTCTCCACTTCTCTCTTTTCTAAAATAATTGTCTCTCTAGATTTTCCAGTACCTTCTTCAAAGGACATGGAGCCAACCACCATTGGGCTGGGACATGTGGGATGAGCAGGGTTTCTGCAGTTCCTCTGTCCTATGCTGCTCTACTCTCTGCTGTGCCCCATCTAAGGGGCTATGATTGTTTATGTTTTTCATTTTCACTTGAGGACCTAAAATCCAGATCTGAAAATAGTTCTAAAATGTTTCAGTTCCTAATTGCCCTCCCAACTCTAGGCTCACCTCCAAGTCCTTCAGGTGGGAAAATGTTGTTTCACATTTGTATTATCTTTACCTCAGCCATTCTGCAGCCCCGCCAGGACAAACATTCATGGGACAGAAGAGGAGACAGAGGAAGGGATAAAAGGTCGGGTCTCTGAGTATTGTACATAACTTGTAGAGAAGAATAAAGACCTTTTATGTTCATAATTTTACTTGAGTTCAGGCCAGTAAGTAAACATTTTTATCCTGAAAAATATGTTGCACAGCTATTAAAATCTCACATTTTTTTCTGTTAGGTTTTTAAACCCTTCCTCAAATTTCACTTTTTCTTATTTGTGTCTGATGAGAACAAAGATATTTACTTGGCCTCACTTAGTTGTTCTTTATTCTTTTAACTGTATGCCCTTCAGAAAGCAGAAACTGGCTAGTCACAAATGAGTTATCATAAACTGCATGAGGAATGGCTTTCTGAGGAGAAGCAGTCACTGCTGAAGTGCAGTATTCCTTTTTGCCTACAAAAGTCTTAAAGCTTTGATATTTCTATTGCAAACTAATAACAACGCTGGTTTCAGTTCCACCCTCCAGACAATACACCACCTCCCTCAAGTGGTCAGTGAAATTAGGGTTGTTTTCTCTGCTTCAAGGGCTGCATTTTGGCACTGTCCAAAAATGTGTTGAAGAATGCACTTTCAAAAAACATTAAGAGATCAAGTTCAAACTGTTTTGCAAAAAAAAAAAAAATATGTTTTTTGGATGGTAGAAAGAGATAACAATCCCCCAGAAACATCTACTTAGATGGCATCACTTGGACACTGTAGGCTTTTGATGAGAAGAAAACTGAAATAGCAGCTTTTTTGTGGATGGGCTCTAATAGTTTTCTGCCTGTGGTTACAGGCATTCAGCTACAGTCACTGCTATGGCAGGGATTGTATAAGCACACAAGCTAATCAAAACACTGGCACTTTTGGAAAGGCAGCACTGTTAATTTGGATGGCTTGCACAAATCCTCATTGGAATAATTACAGTTTTCTTCTTTTGTTCAAAATGTTCCCCATTTAGAAACTGTTCTTTTGTAATATGCTGCCTAATATGTGCTTGCAGAACAAACTGGAACAATGCTGGGGAGCTGCTCACGGGAACTCAAACCAGAATTACATAAATTACAAAAACAGCAATAATGATGTGAAGGTAAAAAGAGAGAGGAAATAGGAAGATTCATACTTCAGGAAACAACCCAAGCATGTGTTGCTAGGGTTTAGGATGACATTTTCTCATGGAAGAATATGCTATAGAAGCGTTTTGCAGTGATGTACACCTAACACATGAAGGAATGCCTTTGTATGTATGCTGACAATATCCACCATGGAAATGGGGTAAAAAAATTCCTGATCATGTAGCCAAATCATGCTCTTCTACACATCACTGGACACTTGTGAAATTCTGTGGGTGTAATCCAGGATGAAACCAAACGTTCACACAGACTGCTACCCTGTCAGTGCCCAAACACAGTAACTCATACAAAAGGAAAGCAGTTCAGGTAGAACTGAGCAAGTAGTGGAAAAGCAGAAGCACTATAAAAATTTCTTTATCTATAGTCTGACAAAAATTAAACCTATCTAACACAAGACCTCACAACACACAGGTTTAGAGAGAAGGCAAAAAAATAATTGTGCTAAGTCACCAAGCCATTAAATTGGTTAATACAGGAAACAGAGTCCTCATGTTTCAAGGCCTAAGTCAGTCCTCATCAGGAGTCAAGAATAAAATTGTGAAGTACAACACATATAGCCAAATACATTATAAGCACTTCTCTTGCTAGAGGCAATGTTCTGTTCTAGGATGCAATTTTTGTATTTCTTTTGCTAACACTGCAATCAGGTAGTTCCAACCACTTCTTTTAAGAAAAGCCTGCTAATTAGAGTAACACTACCCAGGCTCCTTCTTGGCATTAATGAAGTGCCAGAGGAAGGAAGCCTTAAGCGTTTATTTTCCTCTTAGAGCATCTAATATCCCAGACTGCAGCCGGTGGAAAAATGGTAACACATTTCCTGACACAGAAAGGGAAAAAAAAAAAAGAGAACATATTTATCAAAAAGTTTGAAGTACAAAGTTTCATTTGCAGTCTGTCTGAAAGCTGTTGAAAGGATAATATCCTCTGCATATTTGAAAGAAACATATGTGAAATGAAAAATGGTCCTTGCCTTACTACAGAACCAGGGTGATTTAGGCTGGCTGTTGCAGATCTCCAAAAATACAGCCAAATCAGACTGTAAGCAACTTACAGGTGTTGTCACAGAAACATGGCTAAGGACAACAGCCCTTGACTTGTAGTACAGATGTGAGGAGACACAGAGGAAAAAGACAGCTTCAGGCAAGCTGCAAGGTCATCATTCTAAGTTTATGTGATTAATCTACAGCTATGACCCCCATCCAGTTGCCTGGTATTTTCACCTATTCTACTGCTCCCACCTAAGAGCCCCATTCATTCAGCCTGGCATCTGAGAAGCCTTTAGGAAGAAAAGCAATTCTTTGGTACCAGATGCAAGCCAAACTAAACTCCCACCTCTAAATATCCCAGAAGTTTAGAATTGCTTGAAATTTAAACTCATATCTAGATCCAAATTTGACTGTTTGAAGGAATCTTTGCACATTTGTGTTTAAAAAATAGCACTGGCTGATTCCCCCGACTTCTTTTTGCTTCAGCCTTTTGGGTCACGGTCAGATTGGCTTACCAGAGGATCTGGTAACCTACCATACACATCCCATTCCTCCCCCTCTTCACTTCATAATCTTCCAGAGATGAAATTCAAGATTGCCCACTAATTGTAACAGGACAGCTTCTCAGACAGATGACTTTCCAAGTAACCTTCTCATTCCACTCATATTCAGGGAATGAAAAAGTATGCCAGAGCGTTATGTGATGATGGATGAGGGCCAACATGACAATTTATGTTTGTGACCTGGCACACAGATGGAAACACAGAGTATGATTCAGTGGTTTTTGCAGCCTTAATCCCTACTAAAGAGTGGCTCTGCCAAGGTAAACCTGACATTTTAAATGAGACTGCTTTGCATACACTGCATGGAACCTGAGATCCCGCTTTTGTACTGCGGTTTCCTTCTAAAATGTAGCTACTGCCTGACAGGGCAGGGAGTAAAGTGTGCACTCTGGGCTCCCCT